>NW_025999968.1:1027056-1091188 GCF_001458135.2 Marmota marmota marmota | reverse complement strand
AGTCAGCTTTCATTAGTCTTCAACTTTCTCCAGTCAATTGAGGGGGGGGGGAGGATGATGTTATAAGCAGCAAGATGAAGAAAACTATGACAACGGGATGTATGTGTATTCACCACAGAAACTTTGGGGAACAAACTTTTGATCATTATCACTGCTTCTGCCTCTGAAATGAACTAAAAAATAAGACCACTAGACTTAACTGCAATGAATAAAAGGCTGAGATAAGGACAAGGCCAGCCTGTGATGTGAAGGATTAATAAGTATACTTTATAATAGATGTTCTTCAACATTTAATTATCACTAAAGGCTTTATTATAATAATAAAATGAAACAGATGTGTAGATGAACAGAGAACAGACATTTATTCAGGGCAAGTCTTGTCCTTGCATTGAGTTAAGCATTGTGGAAAAGACAAAAGCAGCAAATGAGATCCTCTACATTAATAGAAAGCATCATCTCATTTCATACACTCCAAAGTACTAACTCTCTCCTTCCTGCTGGCATAAATGTTATTTCTGCTGAATTCTATGGACTCAGATGCACCTATAAAATATTTGTAGGACAGCAAAGGTTGTTTTCCTAATATTTAAAATTGAACACACCACATTTCACTACATGCTAAGGAATGTATCTTGGAGGTCCTGTCTGGATTAGGCAGGAGTGCAAATAGGCTACTCACCCTCCAATATGAATGCAAGATTTTTCTTTAACAGAGTCAATTATGATGTTCCATACATTAATAGAAAGCAGATGACTTTGATCTAAATTGCAAGGCACAAGTCTTTGCTTAGAGAAGATACAAGCACTTAAGAGGCCAATTCAGATTATATATGCTGCTGGATATTAGAAAAGTTAGAATGACATGGGCCGGCTCAAAAGGGAAAGACTGTACATAGTCTTGCCACTTGCAGAAGACCTGGAGAAATGAAGAATAATAATTAAGTAGTAAGAAAATAGACTCATGCTTCAGGCAGAGGAGCCAACAATGAATTTCTTCACAAAGAAATTACTCAAGAGTTGTCAAGAGTTATTCTTGATGCAACAATAGGTGAGTGATAACATCCAGGGTCAATGTGACCCAATAAATGTGACTACCAAAACCATTCTTAGCCCGTTGTCATTGCTGAATTCATAGTACAGCAACTCCTATGACTAGTGAGAGGTTTCTCTCAAAGAAAACAAATGGAAAATAGGTGGTATAGATTTTTGGAGAGGATGGTCTGAGAACCCTTGATTAAACAGACAAAATAGCTGTGTGCATCAGTTTGTACCTGTACACCTGCACACGTGTATGCATGTGCAGTTAACTAATGTTGGTATTGTTTTAAATAAATAACAATTTGTAGAATAAAAGGGTTAAATCCAGATAATATAGTTGGGTTCTTAGTCAAGCTCCTTAAAGGATTATTCTAATACCTAGAACACTGAAGATGTTCCTATTATCTGACCCATTAATTCCATTTTCAAAGAATCCTTCCTAATAAAACTCGAATATGCCAAGATTTACAAAGAAATATGTATATTACAGCCTTATTTAAAATGGTGATTTTTTAAGACAACCTAGATGGCCAGCAATAGAAAATTGGTTCATCAACCAATTATTATGTAGCTATAAAGATTTTGAAAAACATTAAGGGGAAGGGAAAGTGATCATGTTATAATATTGGGTTGCAAAAAGCAGAATATAAAATTCTATAAAGGCATTATATTAAATATGTATATGTGAAATGTATACTATATAGATATGTAAAAATACAAACATACACAATAAAAAATAACAACATTTGTTTCTCCAAACTACAAAGTATATGATTCATTTCAGACAATTTAAGGATGGGAAGACAGAAAAGTAGAAAAACAAAATAAAAATTACCTGTAATGCTCCTCAGAGATGAACACTACTGATGTAAATATCTTATTGTAGTACTCTTACAATCACACAGTAAAAGCTACACATCTGTTTTTTTGGCAGAGATTTTGGTTTTTTTTAGAAAACCTACCAAATTTATTGTTGGAATACTCAGCTGCATAAAAACGCAGTCTCTTTCATTTCTATAGCTTATTTAGTAATCCCTGTTAGGAGCCCCATCCTAGTAGGTAGGAGGAAAACAGACTTGCTAATCAGCAATATTTCTTTTTCTATCTTTCTTTCTTTCTTTCTTTCTTTTTTTTTTTTGCAATTTAAACAACCCTTCTATTTAAGTATTCATCTATCCAACATCTAACTTTTCAAAAAAGCTGGCCTAAAGATTTCCCTTTGGATGACTCAGTATCTTTAGGACAGTCTCTCAGAGTTCTACTCCAATCCTTGCCTTACTTAAGAAGATAATAGGGGCTGGGGATGTGGCTCAAGTGGTAGCGCGCTCGCCTGGCATGCGTGCGGCCCGGGTTCGATCCTCAGCACCACATACAAACAAAGATGTTGTGTCCACCGAAAAATAAATAAATAAATATTTAAAAAAAAAAAAAAAAAGAAGATAATATATAAAGGAACTCACTAGAATATTCTGGTGAGAGGGGGGAGATGACTTTGATCTAGATGATGTCCCTAGATATCACTGCTATTGTCAGGTAGAGAGTGGCCCTCTTCCTTGGACTGTTTCCTGCTGAGATGTGACTGGACCTGAGTGTTTTTGTACAGATATGCTGGCACTCACTTTGGGGCCTGTGTTCTTCGAAGTTGGCGCTACTCATGAAGGCCCTGCACAACTCTCTCTACCCAACACTAGGCAAATGCAGATCTGTAGATTCATATATCAGCACCACACTCATTTCTCAAAACCCAAGGTGTTGTACCAAACACAAAGGAGCAACAGTACAAAAAGAAAAGTATCAAAAGTAATAAATTAATCGAATAACAAAGAAGTTAGAAATTGAACAGGAAAATAAACTTCAAAAGCATAGAAAAAAGGGAATTTAAAAAATGATTCTCAGGTTCCCAGTTGGAGGTAAGCATGTCCAATGGATGCTAAGGGAAAGGAGTGAGTTCAGATAACAATGGGGTGTACTGTTTGCAGTTAATTCAAAATACAAATGACTCAAAGTTTCCTCACATTGTTACCATGAGCTAGCAATTCAAAATAATTCCACTGATAAATTCCTCCCTGAAAAAACAAAAGTGTTGATTTAAGTTAGAAATAATTGCCATGGTTATAAGTTGCAGTAATATAATATATGTAAATGTTAAATTAGATATTTTTTTGTTTTTTGGCACCAGGGATTGAACCCAGAGGTGCTTAACCACTGAGCCACATCCCCAGCCCTTTTTCTTATTTTTTATTTAGAGACAGGGTCTTGCTAAGGTGCTTAGGGCCTTGCTAAGCTGCTGAGGCTTGTTTTGAACTTGCAAACTTCTTGCCTCAGCCTCCCAAGCCACTGGAATTACAGGCATGTGGCACCCTGTCTGGCTGAAATATCTGTCTTTTAGTAAACATTAAATATCTCATGATGTTTAGTCCAGAAAAGATTACAAAGCATACCGGATTGCAGTTTGGCCTCTGAAAAATGTTTGTTGGAAACCAGGATTGAAGCTTACTTCAGGTGAAGTCCCTTCCTGTCTCCAACCCACAAATGTCTCCAACTACACGTTATTATGATTAAAAAGTAGATTCTAGATGAACAATGAAAGAAACACATCTTGAGTTATTTCAGTTCTGTCCTTCTACCTGAAAATGATCTCTGAACCTCTCAGAGCTCACTCCTCTGGAAATGTATCTTCAATTGTCTCCCTACCCTCTGGCCCCACCAATCTTTTTTTGTTCAATTATTACATATCAGTATAATTATACTATTATAATTTATAACTGTTTCCTTTTTGCATTGTAATGTTTACATATTTTTTTACTGGCATGATTATATTTCAACAAAAAATTCTTTTTGCTCATTATTATTTATTTCATTTCATAATTAATACTGAAAATCATTGTCATATAGAAAAGGAGGGTGGTAAAAAATAATCTACTCTAGTTGTCAAGTATTCCACATAGGTTACTGGTGACCATTTACTAAAATAGGAAATATAAACGGAGGAGATACAGGGAGAAAGATAACTTTGGGCTCAATATTAGACCCTGAACTTGAAGGTTCTACAGGACAGGAAGATGAGAAAGTAGTCAGAAATTCAGGTAAAGAACAAAATCTAGAAGTCACAAACAAGCAAGTAAGTCACTGAGGTCATGAAGCTGAACAGGAAATCATTCAAGTAAAAGAATTCTGTAGATACACTCACATTTGAGGAATAGGCAGAGGAAGGAGAACTGGAGAAGGAGAATAAGGAGGAATGAATGACTGGAGGGATGGGGTAAGTCCTGGAAAATGGAGAATTAAGGGAAAAAAAAGGTTATTACAGGCATCAGAAGTGACAGAATCAACTTGTATGTTTTAAGTCAATTTACTAAGAAGCTTGCATGCCAACCACATTGGAATTAGCAACCAGGAGGTCTTTGCTGGTCTTTATAAAAAACAGTTCCCAAAGAGTTGCAGACTGGCCACACTGCTGACACTTTGAAAAATGCTGCAGAATTTGAGCCCACATTGTCCCTGTGAGCCACAGTGGGAATCCCTAGATTTGGTGACTTATAGAATGAGGTCCCTGAACCACACTCATCAGGATTAGCTGAGGCACTTGTTTAAAATGCTGAATCAAGGACCCTATCAGACACTCTAGACTTTACTAAGGCACCTTAGTAAGGAGGTCAAACTCAAGTCTTCATATCTTTAATAAGCTCTCCTGGTAATGCTAAAATTTGAGGACCACTTGACTATGTGCTCTTCAAGGTCTATGCTACCTCTGACGTTCTGTACTTCAACAGATTCTCTCTCTCCCATGAAAATAAGATGTAAAAATAATGATCACTAAAATCCACCCAGAAGCCAGAAGTTACTTGATAAACAATAATCTGAAAGACTCAAGGGAAAAATATTTGCTATTTACATTTTCATCCATTATTTCAATTATGTGAACCTTCATTCTGATAAGGGCTGAGATGCTATAAAGCCTAAGGAAAATTACATTAATAGGTAGCTGAGAGACTCATGGAGAAGGGATTATGGGATAGGTAAACTGTATAAAGCAATAATAGAAAAAGTTGTTTGGTGGTACTGAGATGCTAAAAAGAAGTTATGGAACCTAAAAGCAGTAAATTGCTATTATAAGACATTCAAAAAACAGTCAGTTATTGTCTTTCTTTGGCTGGAGGAAAAAGACTTATATTTTTATTTACCTATATTTAGAAATAGAGAGTCGATATTTTGTATCTATAGAGAGACAGATGATCAATGTATTTTTTCCGTAGGGAGGCTACAACTTTAATTAATATTCCCTAATTGATATTGACTTTAATTGACTGGTGAGAGTCATATGACTGCCAAACTTCATGGGTGAGACTCACAGTGAGCTCCATCTTTCAGGGAAATCCTTTTGTTTTCAGTGGTCTCTCTCTAGATAACGTATTTTAGGTTTCAGAATATTGGATCCAGAAAGATCCCTGTGAGGCTATCTAGTTCTATCTTCCATATCCTTTTTTCTAAAATTATGATCATAATTCCTAAATGCCAACTTCCACAGTCTGTGTAATCTGTCCATTTCACTTGAGTTCTTCCAGTTATGCCCTCTTGACTCATCCATAAACATTCTATACATGGGATTACCTTGGAAAAGATGGTCTTGGGATGTCATTACAATCTAAGTTTGCATATTTGCTTTGCAGGTATTTTGATAAAAGAACTATTGCTATGGTTTAGATATTAGGTGTGCCCCCCCCACTGCAAAAGCCTATATGAGAGACAATGCAAGAAGGTTTAGAGGCAAAATGATTAGGTCATATGACAGTCTTAACCCAATTAGTGAATTAATCATCTGAATGGTAACTAAAGGTGAGTAACTGAAGGTGAGTAGGGTGTGGCTGAAGGAGGTGGGTCCCTGGGGGCATACCTTTGGGGTACATATTTTGTATCTGGAGAGTGGAGTCTCTCTCTCTCTCTCTCTCTCTCTCTCTCTCCTTTCTGATCATCATGTGAGCCTCCTCTGAAACTCCTTTGAAACTGAGAGCCCATAAATAAACTTTTCTTCCTCTACAATTGTTCTGGTCAGATCTTTTAGTTATTGTAGCTAGTCACAAAAATCAAGAAAGTGGATGGGTCCTATCTTTATATGTTTACTAATCACAGTGTTTGACAGACATCCATGTGGCTAGGGAGTGCAAGTGAGGGGATGGGTTGAACAATGGACAGAATTAAAGAGTGAAGGAAGGGGTCAGGATAGAAGGCTTCTCACCAGTATGTCACAGGTTGAGAAACAAGTCTGGGAATACTAGCTTATGAAAGTACACACTTTAGAGCAAACATTCAAATTACTTGCAGGAGGGAAAACAGGGAGATAGGAGATATACACAGAAAGAAGAGAAGACATATTACTTTTAACTATAAATGAGGTCTTTTTCTAAAGTCAGAGCATGGGGGCTACTTCATAGGCATTACAAAGCCAATATAAACCAATGCCTATTTAAAAATAAAAATAAGTCCACCAATTTTAACTTCAAGTAAGATCATTTACAGGTAACTGGATGGAGCTGGAGAATATCATGCTAAGTCAAGCCCCAAAAACCAAAGGCTGAATGTTTTCTCTGATAAGCAGATGCTGATTCATAATTGGCAGGTGGGGTAGGGAACAATGAAGGAACTTTGACTTGTGTGGAAGGGAGTGAGGGAAGAGGAGGGGGTGTGGGGATGGTAAGGACAGTGGAATGAGATGTACATTATTACCCTATATACATGTATGATTACACTACTAGTGTGACTGTGCACCACGTACAGCCAGAGGAAGGAGAAGTCATGCATAACTAATTAGAACAAATTAAAAAATTTAAAAAAAAATTTAAGTCACTATTTAATTATCCCAAAGAAAAAATCTTATCCAGCTTTATGGATTTATATACAAGAGCATGACCAAACTCATTATTCTTGTTAAGAAAAGACCTCCTATAATCTATCCAAACTATCACACTAGAATTCAAAGCCAACCTATATTTTGTTCTCAAAATCCCATAGTTCATAACTAGCCTCAGAATACAGTAACAATAGTTTATATTTGAGGTTGGCAATAAAATGAAACTTGGTAATTTTTTCTGACAAATAAACCCAGTTTGTCAGACATTTTTTCCATTTTAGTTTTTACCACTTCCTTGTACACTATGTGCCTCCTTCAGAGAAGCTGTGAGCCCTGCCAAGAGCTGAGACAATTCAAGAGCTAAGCTACCACCAGATTTTAGATTCAGATCCTGAATCTTTTCCCTGGACACAAGATCATTTGAAAATCTGGTGTAACTCATAGATTTATCATCTTCCCAGAGAATTTCACATGTAAATATATCTCAACACATAGTTTTAGGAAGCACAGACATTTCCCAAATTGTAAAGCTTCAACTTAGATGAATCGGCATTATCTTCCAAGAGTACATACTCGAGTTGTAGCCTGGGTCATATTAAGGCACCCCAAAGAGATTTGGTGAGGCTCTCTTTGTTAGCTAAATTTGAGATCTTAAAATGAGTATAAAATAATAAAAAGAAAGTCAAAAGGAGAAAAAGAAAATTAATTATTTCTTGAGCATCTGTGTCAAAATTATTAAAGAAGAGAGCTCTTCTCTCTCCTACTCACTACTTCAGTACTTCTATTTTGGCTCAAAAATGAATCAAGGTTAGTGATCATAGTAATTTTAGACCAGATATGGTTTAAAAAAAAAACTTTCTTGTAGAAGTGAATATGATTTTTAGAAAAAAAATAGCTCTCATTTATCAGAGATCTTAAATAAATATGGTGCAGTTGTCTTGTAAATGTAACAAGTCTATGTTGGTTGCATTGAAAATTCAAATGTTTCCTAAATAATCTTTGAAGAGTCTGAAAAGATATGTCAAAATTTTAACAGATGTGATCTCTATGTGCTAAGCATTAAGGGTAATTTTTATTTTCTTCTTTGTGCTTGCATTAAACATAATTTCTATTTTTTCTTTACACTTTTCTAGCTCTTCTAAAATTCTTACCAAAAAAATGTTGGGATCAAGGATGCATCTACAAAAACATGGTTACTGCACAGCAACAGAAGCATCATATGAGAATGAAAGAATGATGCACAAAGACCAGCTTGTTTTGTATGCAGCAGCTGGGAGGCTGAAGTCTAGGGTGGAGTAGTTTTTAGGTTGAGAAAAGTCCCAAAGAGAAGATTAAGGAGAAAAAAAATAAAAGAGTAAAAAAGAATTACATGAACTAAACCAGAGAAGTACTAAATCACAGAAAGTAGTGTGATACAAATATAATCAAAACTCATCTCAGGGCACAAAAATACTGTCAACTTTTTTATACAAAAATGCATAAAGAGTAATACAAAACCAATACCAGGTGCATACCCACTAGGCAAATTTTACCTGGCCACTTGCCCACTAGCTGTCATGCTCAGGATTCATCACAGCTTTCCATCAAGTGATCTTTCCTTGCCTACTCTGACTGCTGCATTCCTAGCACCATTCCCTATAATCATGGAGGCCCTCTTCCAGCCATCCTATTTCTAGTGGACTCACTCCCATTCCATCAATCTGGGCACCAGCAACACCAGATGACTATTCTGTTGCCTAATCACGTACTGTCCAACAGTGGGGAGATACAGTTTGCTTCCCATCAGATGGTCCCACTGTCTACCACAGGACCCTGTGAGTGACCACTGGTCTGGCCATTGTATTAAATATTAAAGCATGCTGCAACAATGTCACTGATGATGGTTTTCAAACAGCAAGTAAAACAATGATGAAAGATTCAGGTGTCACAGCTATTGAACTGTAAACTGCTTAAAGGCAAGGCCAGGGATGCCTTGCTTAACCTATTTAAACCTGCACATAGTACATGCTCAACAATTATTCAATAATCAAAGTTAAGGAACTATTATATTTAATTAAAAGGCATTATTAAAAACATTGTGTAAAAAAAAGGAAGCATATCAATGCCTCTGGTGAGCATTTTCACAAATATTATGGTCCTCAAAAATGACCCTAATGTGGTAAATATTATCATGTCCATTTCACAGATGAGTAAACAGCTCAGAAAAAGCCAAGTATCTTTGTTCTAAAGTCATATGGCAGTTTTGTGGCAGAGGAGGGTGTTACAAGGTCCCTGACCCTACCTTGCTTCTCCCTAAACCATAGCTCCTTTACAAGGTGACAGGGTTATTTGGATTATTTGAATTACATTATACACAAGTCAAAAATCAGATCGGTGTGGTGAGTCTGTCAAAAAGCATCTATCTAACCTTTTTGATTTCTTTTCCATTATCAAGCATTTGACAATGTGCTTACTAGGCAGCAGAATTAAAAGTGCAACTTTTACCTGCATACCATATATCTCCAGTGGCAGAGATAAAGATTTCTCTTAGGTTCAGAATAGTACAAAGTCAGCATTAAGAAAGAAAAGCATAGCAAGTGTGGAAGCTAGAGAAAAATAAGGGTAAAATGGGGGGGGGGGGAGAATTCCCATGAAAATAAGAGAGAGATTAGTAGGACAAAGAAAAAGGATGGAGGAGAGATGAGAAAAGGGAAGGACTGCTGAATGAAATTATCCAAATTAGGCTATATACATTATATATGTATATAATATACTTATATATACACACACATACATACACAAATATGAATACACCACAGTGAATCTCACCTTTATGTATCTACAAAGCACCGATTTAAAAAAACAATAAATAAATAGAAAGAAGGAAGACCAGAAGAGAAGAGGAAAGGGAAAAAAGGGCCTAAAATGGCAAATTACTCCCCATGCATGTATGATTATGTCTAAACTCCACTGCTATGTTTAATTATAACACATTAATAAAAACATTTTGTAAAAAGGAAGCATTACATATTTACCCAAATAAAAAGTGAGATCACATTAATAAGGGTCAGATTTAGAATTAAAATCAGAGTGTCAAGCAAAAAAACACTTCCTATGCTTTATCTCTAGTTTATCCTTTCATAAACTGATGTCCACAGAACTGAACCAGTCAACCCAACCCTACTCTCCTTTTTCCTAAATTTCCATTACCGGGACATCTTTGGACCACATAGGGATCTGCCTACACAGGAGGTGGTAACACAGCACCACATTTACAAGAGGCAACTGCTCCTACAAGCTTCTGATATTCAACCCAAAAGGTAAGCTAAGAAGAAAGGGAAAGGAAAGGAGAGAAAGGCAGACATACCTTCCAAAGTGAAATCAGGATTCTGAAGGAAGCTGCTACCATAACCACAATGTTAGATTCTCCATTAGATAAAAAGTTCTGAGAGGTTCTTAAACATATAGGGATGTCAAAGAAACTTTAGTTCCAAGAATTGATGCTAAAAATCACAATTAAAAGACATATTAACATATATGAAGACTTTCATGGATATTCCTAGGTATTTCACTCATTACATGAGAGTAAAAGGGGAAAAAGTGTATAAAAGCCACTGATCACAGTATGATGTGTGTTATTCTCCTCTAGTCTTTCTGTACATTCTCTATGAAGACTTAAATACAACTTAATAAGAATCTGCTGTTTCAGCATATTGATTCTCTAACACAAACTACTTGCACTTTCTGCAGCTATTTGCTAATCATGAACCAAAAATCGTCTTTTAAAAATTAAACATAAGCATTTCTAAATGAAGCTGCCTCTGGCTTCTGCCACTCTCCCGTCTCTGTGCCGCACTTCCAGCCTTCAGGTCCTCCAACATGCGGAGCTATTTCCCACATCAAGGTAACAACGTCTTAAACTCCTTCTCTTTCTAATTCCTATTTGCTATTCAGACTCAGCTTAAATAAAACTTCTTAAAGAACCTTTCTCATAAGCATCTCTCTTTCTCTCTCTCCTATCCATTCTTTCTCATAGTACCGTGTGCTTTTTCTTCAAATTTCAAGTAAATATGTGAATGAGAAAGTGAATAAATTGTATAAAGCTTCTTTATGGAAGCATTTCTACTGTATTTTTATTAGGCACTGGCAAGCAGTTCTACTGCATGAAGCAGAGATTGCTACATGTTCCTCCTTATTCTCACAACAAGGACACTCTGATAATCTTACTGTGACGCAGGCTGGTTTCAGGGTCATACCAGTACAAAAGTGAGTGTGTATGTGTGTGTGTGTGAGGGGACGTGCTATTTGTTTTGTTTCAGAGTACTCCTTAACCAAAAAGTAACCAGATAAGGTTGACTTACAACCAGAATATTACACAACTCATTATTTGTAAGGGGCCATTTGAGTTTTTTTTTAATAAATAATAAATGCACTATATATTTTTACATGTGTACAAATTTTATAGGTCATCCCTAAAGAGGGGCACATGGCTTACTTCTGAAAAGCAGGTTTTGTGTTCTTCTTTGGGTCTGGGGAAAATGAGTGTCTGAGTGGAGGAGGTGGTAAAGGAGAACAGAACAAGATTCTTATGTGCCCAAAGCCTCTCAGGTTTCTGTCTCTTCCTTCCCTAGCTCTCTTGCCTGCTTTGGGCCACCAGAGGATTACAATAGCCAGAGAAGTAATATGGGAAAAGAAGATCCAATCTCTCCAAAACCTAACGGAGAAAGACCCATCTGTGAAAACATCTCTACTGTTGAATAAAAAATAAAGCACAGAACAGGGCAGGAAACCAGTGTTTTTTCAAGCACATAAATGAAACAGAACTAGAATCTTTAACAAAAGGAATTCATTTGAACTTGTGTCAAAAAGGTACACTAATTAATGCTCTAGGATTTTTCTCAATTAAAAAAAATTACGTAATATACAGCAATAGCTCCTTTATCCCTTCAATCACTCTGAGCAAGTGCTGACTAAAGATGTTAAAACTGTGATGCTTGTATTCAAAGGTCCCTTTACCAAAGTACATCATTGTATTAAAAACACTCAGAGTACTTATTTAGCTACCCATTTTTAAGTGACACTTGAAAAATTAACACCATCAAGCTTTCTAAAAATAAAACAAATCAGCTTTGTTTTACTTGTCAGAGATGTGCACAGTACATCCACCCACTGCCTACTTCTTTAACTGAAAGAGTGGTAGAAACACAGAAATTCATAACGTAAAACAGAGATAAAATTCATCTCATATACAGAATGTAAATAGCAACAGCTTCTATCCTATTAATTAACAAGTAACTCTGTAGCATCTACTCTGTGCTTCCCACATGCTAGCATTCGAGAGAACACAAGAAAAATAATAATGGGGTTGGTCCATGTTCCAAAGAAGCTTATCATCTACATGGAGAAAAAGAACTAAAGGTCATGGAACAAAAATCAAGGAACAAATAGTACTATGTAACCAAGGGCTAAGTGGTATTATAATTTTTTAATGAAGGCCGTTGTGGATTTGAAAATAAGGAAAGGCAATCAAATCTGGACTGATCCTTGAAAATGGGCAGGATTTATACTTTTTAAAAAGAGGGAGAGGACAGCTCTTGACTGAATATAAGGGAGAGAAATATGAGCAAAGAAAGAGTGGTTGGAAGGGAGGCTGAGAAGTGTTAGCCAGCTTTCTGTCACTATTTAACAAATACCTGAGGCTCAACTTACAAAGAGGAAGAGTTACCCTGGCTTACAGTTTGGAGGTTTCAATCCATGGTTGGTTGGCTCCATTGCTGTAGGCATGTGGCAGTGCATCATGGTGCTTAATGTTTATTGTCTTTTTTTCTGGCTAAAATATGGATTCCCTAAAGGCAAATTCTTCATATTTTTTACATTAGGAAATACTGTTCAAGAAAGTTGTTGAACAGTATGGTTAATTGTTACTAAATTTATAGAAGCTCCAGTTTAATGCTTAGGAAATACAATTTAAGGATAAATAAAACATTTTCATATAATGTAACCCAGAGTCTCACTGGCACAACAACAAATTGAGAGTTCATTAGCCTTTGGAGAGCTAAAAAAGGGGGGGGGGGATTTGGAGAACATCTTTAACAAAGAATTAACATCTCCTTAGAGTAGAATTGGGATAGGTATAGGTGACATCATAAATGAATGAAGAGTCACCTTTGGGTGACACAGGGGCCTCAGTCAATCCTAGGTGAGCATGCACAGCACTGAGAAAGACATCACAACCCTACTCTACCTGGCTGTTCCCACTAGCAGTACAGGGAATGGTTCCCTGTTTTTATTGTATCTGTTCAAGTCTGTGTTCATTGCTCATGTTCAGTCTCTAATTACCAATGTGTTGTTCTCTGTGCTGCTCTGTCACCTAGAATCTCTCACCCAGGCACATGCCCCACCCAGCAGGGAACAAAGCTCGTCATATGTAAGAGAGAAACCAGGCCTCTCCTGCCCACCAGCATATGCCAAACCAGCAGTGACCTGGCACACATCAATGAATCTGATCTGAATAGAGTGGGGCATGGACAGCCCTAGAATTAACCGTTCCATGTATAAGGCACTGGGCACACACCCAGAAGCCAAAGGCATTCATTGAATTCACGATAAGCCTGTCAAAATTGGAGAAAACGGTTTTCTCTGTCAAGTGCCTGAGTTGGGAATTTGGTGCCTTAGAATTTGGTGACACCAGGGCTCTGAAAGAAGATTAAACAAAGAAACAAAGTAAAGATTCAACTCATTTTTTTAAGTTATCTTGTCAGTTCCCAGAGACCCTGAACCACAGCAACTTGAAATTCAAAATGAGGTGGGCCATCTTGACCTCTAAGTTTCTTCTACTTCCAAAGTCCTAGGCTTTGGTCACTGCCACTGACTTTTCAGCATCCACCTAGTACTATGCCGAGCACTGTAAGGACTACCAAATAAAAACCTAAGAGGTAATAAGTACTAGGACACAATTAGGATAGTGAGGTACTGACGGCTTTAAGACTTAAGAAAACCAAGAGTGGGATTAGACAAGAGCAAAGAAGCGGCAGAGCTGAACATGATACATTTTAAAGGCAGGGAAGACACTAGACCAGCTGAAAATAGGGCTCATTCAGAAGAACTATAAGTGACAAAGTAGCTCAGTTAGTCCCCTTCCAGTCACCTTAAATGTCAAGTTAAGAAGTCTGGCATTGAGCCAAGCGCAGTGGTGCATGCCTATAATCCCAGAGACTCCAGAGGCTGAGGCAGGAGGATCACAAAGCCAGCCTCAGCAACTTAGTGAGATCCCAAGCAACTTGGCAAGACTCTGTCTCAATATAAAAAACAAAAAGGACTCCTCTGGGTTCAATTCCTGGTACCAAAGAAATAAAAAGAAGTCTTCCACTGAGGACTAATCTACCTTTAATAAAATATAAGGATATATTAGCAGTTCATAAAAATGCATTTGGTGACCACAGGTAAGTTGAATTGGTATATATAATGACCTGAGAAGGACCAGCTGGAAGAACACAAAGGTTCAGCATTTGCGATGAGAATCACCACTAGTACTGGCAGTGAAGAAAAGGGAGCAGAGAGAAAGGAAAGACCATCCATCAGGCCTTATGAGAAGCCTCGTAAAACCAGGATGTGGAACAGCACACTAATCCTTGGTGAACGTGCAGTGGCACTACCCTAGGAATCCTGTGGTGCTTTAGCACATTGGTGGTTTCTACACCTAATCTCCTGCGTTTCTTCACCACGGAAACAACATTTTCCAAAGAGAATTTTGAATATTTCTAATTTTTACTTCTCCTTTAAATTCTCCTTCCTATTTTTCTCCAACCCATACGTGTCAAAGCCTTGGAGCCAGATTTCCACCACTATCACTGTACCACAAAGCCCAACTTCTGTCTTCTAGTCTACAATCTCTCATCAATTACCTTTAGAGTTAATCTCATTCAAAAACAAATTTATCAAGATGTGTAGCTACCATGGTGATAAGAAAAGATCATTACAGGTAATAAAAAACAAATTACCCTTCTCCTTTTCCTAGCTTAAACATTTCTCAGTTTCCATCAGTTTACCTAAAAGATTAGGCCATTAATCTCTAATCTCTCAAAACAAGCCTGGAAATGGCTCACCCTCCTTCCAAGACCAATATATGGCACAAGCCTCATCCTAATTGCTCTAATTACAAGAAGAACATAATGAGATACAGCAGCAGCTGGCTACAGATTAAGTTCCACAGAAAAGAAATTCTTCTTTATTGCCTCATATTGAACGAACAGTGCCATGAAAAGAAAGTCACTTTTCTCAAAGTCAAATGTATTTTTAAATATTATTCCACTTTTCTATCTCCTTTAACAAATTCATTCATTTCCTAAAGGCTTGTTACTATAAGTGGCAGATAAATTGGTAAGCCTATTGAACCTCTCCCCCCGTAAAAAGGAAAAGGAAATGTGCATAGAAAAAAAGTTGATAGTTTATATAATGAATCAGACATTTCTACATACCTGCACTAAAATCTCAGAGATATAAGATGTGCTCTATCAGATATATAATTGGGGAAATAATTTGAGCTTAACAACAGAAAGCCTTCAAAACATCGTTACCTTCAGCTTTTCTAAAAAGAAGGTGGCAGACCTCTAACTACCACGTTAATAATCATCACTTTAAACTCAACGTTCTAAAAAGCAGTTGGTATCTTCCACTATTAAATAGTTTGCCTTCCTAAACCATGTGCGTGCACAAGTGCATTAATGGCAACAGGCTCAAACCATGAAATGATCTTCTCTGACTCTGCTCATATTGTTGTGTATGTATTATATAATCAGATAAAGACCCTAAGTCATCATCACTGAAGAACCCAGGGCTCTCCTGCCTACCTCCTGACACCGCAAACCAAGTATCTACCACTGCTGCCACCATCTATAGCTCTAAAGAAGTCCCTGTGCCGCGTTCAAAAATGAGTGCAGGAAAGGGAAACAAAATTCCTTGGAAACTACAGAGAGAAACAAACATTTCATTCAAGTGTTAAGACACAGAATATTCTAAATAATGGATATTGTTAACCCTTCTTCCCCAAGTTATAGGCCTCTCACTTCATTTCTAATATAATATCTACTCAGATTTATTGTGCATCAAAGTTTCTACTGCTGTGGCACTCAACAGTGGACTGGGAGAGAGATGAAAAGAGGCCCTATTCTTCCCCTATCTCCTCCCCAGTGTAACACTTTAACTCAGTATCAGAAATTATTTTCCTATCTTTCAGGAATAGTGATGAGTTCTCCAAGAAGTGAACTTTCTGTCACCCTCCTCCACAAGAGAAAGAAATACTGAATTTTATTGCAGCACTGATCATTACAAAAACATGGCCAACATTTGATTTCATGATGACATTTTCTCAAAAGCAGGCATTATGGTACCATGACATGAACATATAAGATATTATCTTATATGACCAATGCTCCAATAATGCTAGTATTAAATACTTTTCACCTATCAATTTGCACTAAGAAATGAGGTTGAATTGGCTTAGACCTCTCAGTAAGTCACATTTTACCTGATTTGTATTTTTCCTTCTCCTTTATTATGGTATTTTTTTTACTTATCTTCACAATGAGTCAATCTGACAAATATATGAAGAAATAAGAATTTAAAAAAAGAAAAATGGTACAGAAAACATTTTGAGAAGTCACATTTTCTTGTTAAGTGTTTGTTTAAAGATAATTGAAAACTTGATTCCTAAGAATAAAAAACAATCACTGTTTTGAATGGTATGCAGGGAAAGCAGAAACTATCAGGACAGTGGTTGACAACATTTGTCACTCATCAGGTTTCTCCTCAAGGATCACTGGTCTACTTCCTCAAATGTAATGAATTCTTATAATATTATGTTGCTTCAGCAGCCATACTAATAAGTTAGACTTTCTCATACCAAAAGCAAGGCTTGGTTCCTTGACAAAATTTCCCGGTCTCCATCTCCTCCCTGTTCCTCTGTCTGATCCATTCAGATATCTGCCTTGATCAACTATCTCCTTCCAATGGGACAGCCAGATAAAACTACTTGATTTGACCCAGTGACCTGCACCCCCACACAGTTTATTCCTTGCTCATACAATGTCCTCCGTGGATCCAGAAGTTATCCTCCAAATGGTGAGTTAGGAACCCCATCTAATATCTGGTGAATCCATCATTCATTCAATGTATGCTCTCAACAATTCACACAACAGAGTTTTGGCTCATAAATGACACAAATCATCTTCTGCCAACTGGAATAAGGACATAGCCCCAATTTAACTGCAAGGAAGGCAAGAAAATACAGCCACTGTCTGGCTCTAAAGAGGAAAATAAAAAAAATTAGGTGAACATGTAGCATTGTCTCTGACACAATGAGATGTTTTATTCTATGCCTCATTAATATCTTTAATTCTCACAACTACTCCATGATATAAGTTATTATGATCTTCATTTTACAAATAAGGAAAGTGAGGTGCAAAGGAGTTAAGAAACTTATCTGAGGAAGTAAGTGGCCTTGCTGAGATTCAAAGCTTACCAATGTGTTCCAGAATATACTATGCCATACTGCTTTTCGAATATGCAAGACACAGAGCTAGGCAAGTTAAGAACACTGGCCTTCAACTAGCTATAGGGTTATCAACATGAAAGGAGGATTTAGATTAAATTCTATGCCTTCAGAAACAAAAGGTAGGACTGAGAAAACTTCATGTGAAGGAAAGTATTTTTGAGTATTATGAGCCAAGCAACATTCTAGATACTGTGCATATATCATATCCAAGCATTAAGACACTCCAGTAAGGTGGGTATTACTATTCTAGTTAGACAAATGAAAGGGCAGACTCAAAGGGATTAAGGAACTCAACTAGGGTATTACATAGACAGGATTTAAACCCAAATCCATCTGGCTTCAGAGCAATTTTCTACTATATTTCATTGCTATTTAATATAGATAGATACAAATCCTTGTCCACAAGTCTCCTGTTGAAAATTTAACTTTATTCTTTTTCTTTCTTTTTTTTTTTTTTTGCCATAACTAAACTTAATTTTGGTTGTGAGCCTCTATTTATCTGAGATACATAAACTTAATATTTGCATTTTAGCTAAGATCTTTTTTCTTTTTTAGGTTCCAAGAAGGGTAAGTCATGGTTGGAAGAAGTCAATTCTCCTCTAGAATTCCTTAAACCTTCCTGGGCTTTCCTTTGAGGGCAACACCAATAACTAGGTTGCATATCTGATGTCCTTCCTCTCCTAGTTGACAAAATCTTTTTTCTTGATTTTTGTTTTACTTTTCCAAATAGAGCATTATAGCCAGGTCAAGGGTTTATAATTTCTAAATTCAAAAAACAGACATTTGTCCCTTTTCTGCATCCTGATGAAGTGTCCCTTTCCTTCCAAGAGAATGAAAGAGAGAGACAGAGAGAAAGAGAGAACGAACCCAGCAGAAAGTTGCAGGAAATAATAGGAACAGAAATCAATTTGGTAAATAAATCACAATATCACCATGTTACATAAAAATCTTTTGACAGAGCTGCTGAAAATGAAATGAACTGACAAAATGTACTTAAAAAAAGGTTGGTTAATAATGTAGCTAAAACAATAAAGACCTCAAAGATATTTGAATATTGGGCCTCATTTTTTTTTTGGCCTTATGAATATAGGTGGGGGGAAGGAAAGAGAGAGAGAGAGAGAGCAGAGAGAGAAAAAGAGAGAAAGGAAAACCAATTTATAATTTCAATAAAGCCAAAACAGAATGTCTGATTTTCCATGTATATTCAAAAGGAAGACGACAGGAACAGACTGCTATAAACTCAGCATGACAAGAAGATAATTCTAAAAAGACATGTATAGGTCACAAAGGAATAAAGCAAGACTATCCAAGCATATGGTTTCCTAAGGTCCCCTGAAATAAGATGAACTCTACCCTCCTTACTGGGGAAAAAAGAAAGAAAACATAAGGAAGGTTAAAAAATTTCAAAAATTCCAAAAATTTCAGAGCTGCAAGAACTCTGAATGACTAAAAGCTGTCACTCAGTGACACCTGAATTCTCATCTGAAATCAAAAAGACTCCAGGAAAAAGAAAGCGAGACAAGCCAGGTGACATGAAAGCCACTGCAGCGGGGGGTACTGACATTTATCCCTTCACAGCCTAATTCTTCTAATAATTTTCTCTAAACTTTTATCTGAGAACTAATGGTAAAATGATGATGATGATGATGATGACGACGACAATGAAGAAGAATTACTCGGAAGCACTCCCACAGTCATCAGAAGATATGCTGAACCACAGTAAAATGTAGCTTGGAATTATGTAAAACATCACATTAAAATTTAACACCCTTCAAAATTCAATTTTATTTCATTTCAAAGTAGTATTTCAAACCAAAAGGCACTATGGGAATTGACAGAGAAAAAAGAAAGAGAACAATATTTTATCCCCATTAAAGAGAGAACCAAAGTGGAAGGGAAGCGGGGGATCCACTGGACAGTTTTGATGATAGCTTCATTTGTGATATAATACAAATGTGTCCACCACAGTGTAAAGACAAAGGGACCATTTTACTTGTTTCTAACGTCATTACTATCAATTAAGATTGAGGTAAAAGCTGCATTTCTGGCCCTGACCTCTGTTAAGCCCCGGACCATGTATCAAATTGCCTGTTGCTAAGTCCTTCTCTTGAATCATATCCCACAAGCAGGGCAAATTCAACTTATCTAAAACTGAATTTGTTGTCTTCCCCTTAAATCTGATCTGCTTCTTTTATCTACCATTCTCATTAGAAGCACCCCAAACAAGAACCTGAGAGAGTCACCCAAAGAACCTTCCACCTCGACAATGAAGCTCCCACAGATCTCACCTCCTCTCTTACTCCCAGTTGCTCTCCTCCTCTTCATCGCTCTGCAACTTACTCTGTCACTTCAGGCCCTCATTATCTCTCCTCTTAACCTTTGCACCAGCTTATGAACAAGCCTCCCCCTTCTTCTCAGCTTGGATCTCTCCCATACACTCTGCACACCACAATGATTCTTATAAAATGCAAATTTGATCGTGTCACAACCCAGTATAGAGCGAGCTTTGGCATGAATGGCCCCCATTCTCTATTGGACAAGAACTGAGTTTCTTAGCATGACAAAAGAGCCTTCCATGGGCTGGCCATTAACAGCTTCACCTTCCACCTCTTGCCACCTCACACTCTACAATTAAGCCTGAGCAATCTGAAGTCCCACTGGCTATGCTACTCCAGAATTTCATTTTTATCTTCCCTCATGAACTTCCCTCTGCCTGGAATGTGCTCCCTGTCTTCAACAAGCCACAGTTCAAAAATCCATTCCTTCAGGAGCTCATCCCTGGCTTTCTGCCACTCCTCACTCACCTCCTCTACCACCTCAAAAGAGCAGTGCCTGCCATTGCATTTGCATAGCAAGCCAGTCATTCTCCACAGCACCCACCACACCCCATGCAAATGTCTGCATCTTTACCTGCATTTCTCATTAGGCTGCAAACTTGGGCAGCAAGTTGGTGTGCAACAATTGCTCATGGAACTAAATAATTTTGGAGAGGTGTAAATTTTTTTTATTTGTTCTAGTTATCCATGACAGTAGAATTTTGACACATTTTGACACATCATACTTAGATGGTAGTATAAGTTCTTATTTTTCTGGTTGTACATGATGTAGCATTACACTGGTTGTATAATCATATATACACACAGGGTAATAAAGTCCAAATCATTCTATTTTCATTTATATCCCTGTACCTCCCTTCCTCCCTTCACTCCCCTCTGTCTAATCGAAAGTACCTCTATTCTTCCCTAGCACCACCACACCTTCATTGTGAATTAGCATCCACATATCTAAGAAAACATTCTGCCTTTGGTTCTTTGGTATTGGCTTATTTCACCTTAGCATGATATTCTCAGGTTCCATCCATTTACTAGCAAATACCATAATTTTACTCTTTTTTTAAGGCTGAGTAATATTCTTTTTGCATATATACCACAATTTCTTTATCGATTCATCTGTTGAAGGGCACACAGCTTAGCTACTGTGAATTAAGCTGCTACAAACATTGATATGGCTACATCACTGTAGTATGCTGATTTATTTTATTTTATTTATTCTAATTTGTTATATATGACAGCAGAAAGCATTTCAACTCATATTACATAAATAGAGCACAATTTTTCATGTCTCTGGTTGTACATAAAGTAGAGTCACACCATTCATGTTTTCATACATGTACTTAGGGTAATGATGTCCATCTCATTCCACTGTCTTTCCTACCCCCATATCTCCTTTCTTTCCCTCCCTCCCCACTGCCCTATCTAAAGTTCGTCTATTCCTCCCATGCTCCCCCTGCCATCCCAATTATGAATCAGCATCCTTATACCAGAGAAAACATTTGGTCTTTGGTTTTGGGGAACTGGCTAACTTCACTTAGCATTATATTCTCCAATTCCATCCATTTGCCTGCAAATACCATGATTTTATTCTCTTTTAATGCTGAGTAATATTCCATTGTGTATAGATATACCACATTTTCTTATCCATTCATCTACTGAAGGGTATCTAGGTTGGCTCCACAATTTACCTATTGTGAATTGTGCTGCTATAAGCATTGATTTGGCTGCATCCCTATAGTATGCTGATTTTTTAAAGTCCTTTGGGTATAAACCAAGGAGTGGGATAGCTGGGTCAAATAGTGGTTCCATTGCAGTTTTTCAAGGAATCTCCATACTGCTTTCCAGATTGGTTACACCAATTTGCAGTCCCACCAACAACGTACGAGTGTGCCCTTTTCCCCCACATCCTCACCAACACTTATTGTTGTTTGTATGCATAATAGCTGCCATTCTAACTGGAGTGAGATGAAATCTTAGAGTAGTTTGATATACATTCCTCTAATTGCAAGAGATGTTGAACATTTTTTCATATATTTGTTGATTGATTGTATATCATCTTCTGAGAAATGCCTGTTCAGTTCCTTGGCCCATTTATTGATTGGATTATTTAGTTGGTTTTTTTTTTTTGGTATTAAGATTTTTGAGTTCTTTATGTAGCCTAGATATTTGTGCTCTAGCTGATGTGCATGTGGTAAAAATTTGCTCCCATTCTGTAGGCTCTCTATTCACTTCACTGATGGTTTCTTTTGCTGAGAAGAGGCTTTTGAGTTTGAATCCATCCCATTTATTGATTCTTTATTTTAATTCTTGCACTATAGGAGTCTTATTAAGGAAGTTGGAGTCTAATCTGACATGATGGAGATTTGGGCCTACTTTTTCTTCTGTTAGGTGCAGGGTCTCTAGTTTAATTCCTAGGTCCCTGATCCACTTTGAGTTGAGTTTTGTGCATGATGAGATACGGCTTAATTTCATTTTGTTGCATATGGATTTCCAGTTTTCCCAGTACCATTTGTTGAAGAGGCTATCGTTTCTCTAAAATATGCTTTTGGCACCTTTGTCTAATATAAGATAACTGTATTTATGTGGATTTGTCTCTGTGTCCTCTATTCTGTACCACTGGTCTACAAGTCCTTTGAGTATAAACCAAGGTGTGGGATAACTGGGTTAAATGGTGGTTCCATTCCAAGTTTTCTGAGGAATCTCCATACTTGTTTTCCACAGTGGTTGAACCAATTTGCAGTCCCACCAGCAATGTATGACTGTACCTTTTTCCCTACATCCTTGCCAACATTTATTGATGCTTGTATTCTTGATAATTGCCATTCTTATTGGAGTGAGATGGAATCTCAGAGCATTTTTGATTTGCATTTCTCTAATTGTAGAGATGTTGAACATTTTTTCATATATTTGTTGACCGACTGCATTTCTTCTTCTGCGAAATGTCTGTTCAGTTCCTTAGCCCATTTATTGATTGGGTTATTTGTTTTTTTGGTGTTAAGTTTTTTGATGAACTAAACAATTTTATTCATTAATTGCCTCAACTTGTGCTTTATGCTATTTATAACATTTTCTCTTAATTTTAAATACCAGCACAAGTGAGTCATTCATAGCAAATAATATTTTGTGTGAATTTTAACAGGAAAATGGAAAGGAGGCTTTCCTGAGGCTTTCTTATGTTAGCAGTTCAACACATTCATCACAGTATCCAGGCAATATGCTATAAGAAGGAAACTACAGCTTACAAAGGAAGGTAAATTCTCTCAAAGTTACATGTGGAAAGTGCATAGGTCAATACTGAAATACAGGTTTTCCATGAACTTACTGTGCATCTCAAAAAAGAGAGAGAAAAGAATGCAGAAATTAAATAGAAAGAAGAGGCAATACCAAGAAAAAAGAGAAATGTTTCCAAGTTCTCAATTCTCAGTATTGTTTGTTTGGTTGGTTGGTTGATTGTTTTTTTCTTTTTTTTCTTAACAGTCCTCAGCAGAATAGTTAACTCAAGGTAATGGGGGTCATTCCAAGCCCAAGGTTGTTACATAGAACACAGTGTTAGGCAAAGTTAAGGTTAGCAGGTCAATAAACTTAAGCATTAATAGGTTTCACTCCATTAGACATCCATTCAGTAAACCCTTGCAAATCACTTCACAAACACTTGGGCAAAAAAAACATGCACTGAGGCTCACTTTAAATCCACTATCACCATTAAAAACACAACTCAAAGAATTAACTTTCCCAAAGGTATATTAATATTTTGGTATATGGAAGGTATTACAAAGAGGCACGAGGCTCAACTCTGCAAATGAAATGCAAAATGGAATGCCTGGGTAGAAAGGCAAGACTAGCTAAGCCTTCACCCCAGCTGAGTGAGGACAACTGAGGACAACTCTCCCCAGGGGAAGAAATGAGGACTGACTTGACTGCCTCTCACACATACCCCAGGTTTGGGGGCACTTAGGGCTTCAGGACTATAAGCTGGTATGATGCTGAGGTTCAGGTTCAGAAGCAAAGAATAGAACAGTCCAGCACATGTCTGGATTA
This sequence comes from Marmota marmota marmota, assembly GCF_001458135.2. Lineage (NCBI taxonomy): Eukaryota > Metazoa > Chordata > Mammalia > Rodentia > Sciuridae > Marmota > Marmota marmota. The sequence continues at coordinate 1,067,400 of NW_025999968.1, read as the reverse complement.
CTCAGTGGAGGTAATCCAGTCACCATAAAGATTGCTTCAGTTGCTAAACAATGTTTGGAGTTCATCAGTCAGACAACTAAAAGAGCTACAATTCAGGGACACCAGGCAGAGAGCCCAACAACAGTAGCCCTGAAAAACACAAGGGAAGAAAAAAATGTAGCAGCAACTCACCAGGCATGTGACTTGAGACTCTTGGCAGTATGCCTTGTGGGACGGACAGTCTGTGGGCAGAGAATTCATGTCTTTTTCTCAGCTGCCAGAGGCCAAGAAGGCACAGACAGAGAAATCCCAGCTTCTATCCTTCATCAAGCTAATAAGCAATGAGACTTTCCTAAGAACAATGAATGAATAACCACAACTCCCTTCTGTTTTACATGTGCACATGACTGATCAGCATTACTTTAACTGGGCTTTTACAACCTTAAAGAGTTCTGTAATATATTAATGGGTCATCAAATATGCAGGCAGTGCAAGGTTTCTCAGCTGATAGGTAGACTGCTCAACAAAAATCTGAAGCAAAAACCAAGGACAGAGTTCAGCCTACATTAAGTCAGCCAACATTAAAGGATGTTAATTCGGACACTGGGCCAAGAACTGCCAATACAAAAATAATATGATGTCTTTGAGAAAGCCACAGTACAGCTGGGGAGAAAAAAAGCAATGAGAATATAATATAATACACTAACTGCTGACATAACATGGTATTATATGAAGATTACACTAGAGTTAAATAATGACTAAAAGAAAAGCAATGTGGGTGCAGTGGCACAATCCTGTAATCACAGCAAATTAGGAGGCTAAAGCAGGAAGAACACAAGTTCAAGACCAGCCTCAGCAACTTAGTAACACTCTGCCTCAAAAATAAAAAAAATAAAAATATTTGTGGGTGTATCTCAGTGAGAGAATCTTTGCCTACTATGTATGAGGTCTTGGGTTTAATCTCCAGTACTATTAAAAAAAAAAAAAAAACAAGAAGGAAGGGAGGGAAGGGGGGGACAAGGAGAAGAAAAAGCAAGGCAAGCAAACATGGACCCATGCAAAGCCATATGGAAAGTTAAAAATCAACACTAGAAATAATTTAGTCAGAATTCCAAATGAGGACAGATATCACAAATTATAAAAGGAGAATGACTTGCCCAGAGTCACACAGTCAGCCAACAGCGAAGCCTGGACTGGAACTTGGGCTTCCAGTGCTTCACACTATAGCAGAATACTGTTCCAAAATTAGAGGAAGCGGGACAAATTCTAGGCTTCTTAAACTGGCAATACAACTTTCAATATGCAGATTCTAAACACATATAAACTCATGAATTGTGAATGAGGATGGGGAAGATCCTGGAGAGGCTGTCTGTCCTCAAGGTGGGAAACCTGGAGGACGGAATGACATCTGCCTATGGTTTGTCAGTAAAACCGGAAAAATGAGAAGCATTTCATTTGCAGCTGGCTGCAAGCATTCTCCTCAAAGCAACAATTTGATAAAAGGTTGCTTATAATGGTGCCACTGGTTCCAACCTCCTCTCTCCTAGAGCAAAGAGCCATTCGATCACTTGTGCCAAGAATGTGGTGATGTCTCCTTCCTGCACTCGGGATTTCTTAGAAACCATGAAAACAAAGGCATATTACAACAGCACTGTTCTACTTCAGACTATCTGCAAGCCCTTTCCCCATAGGAAACTTCACATGGCATCATGAAGTTCAAAATACTACATGTACAAGCTAAAATAAAACTCTACCCAAGACCTCTACAAACTAAAATGCTACTTATAAATATAAGGTCATGCTATTCCTGATTCATTCACCAAACATTTACTGATAAACTGTTTCATGCAGTATTCCAAGACCAAATTTTTTTTGCAGGGTTGGGGTGGGAGATAGGAAGCCAGACAAAACATAGGATCATTGAGATACAACTCCTGTATAGTGAGGAGAGCAAAGAACTATAAAATTGGTAAATATTACACAGCAGTTCTATTAAAATGTGTGCCGGGGACAGGTGCTGATCTGTGAATTATTTGTTGTTGGCCCAAAGAAGATGACTAAGTACAGAAATTAACTGTGAATATTTAGAAACTTTTATACCAATCTAGCAGTAATTTTATGTCTGTTGAATCTAATGATTTTTAAGAGGCTTCTACTTTGTACATGTTTTTATACTTCATTTTTCTATTATTTCATTTTTATGACATTTTACAAAATTATCAGTCCTCAAAAGTTTGAGGAGCAATCCAATCAAGTGATGTAACAGCAGTATCATTTGCTCTGCTACACTACACCAGCACAGATGAAAAGAAATAGCCTATGAGACCAGAGAGGACATAACTTTTGGGCTGCAGAGGATGAGTAGGGGTTTCTAAAGATAGAGTGGATGAGAAGCACTTCAGGCAGAGGAAGCGCATCTGCCAAGGCTTGGAGATCATGCAAGTGAATGGTATGTTTAGAGAATGCACATGGAGGAAAATAATAAACAGAAGTGCAGAAAATTAAGTTACAAAGAGATTCAAAGAGACTGGCATGACTTTACAGTGTAGGCTTTGGACCCAATAGGTTGGAACCACTGAAGATTTTTATAAGCAGGAGAAGGATGTGTTTATGTTTTCACTAAGGTAATTCTGGCAGCGGTGTGATAGATTTGGGGGAGAGAGAAAATACAGGGAAGGACACAATCAGTTATGAACATAGCAGAATAATCTTAGATATAAAGAAAACCCATATTGTATCAAAAATAGGCAAGACAGAATGGCTAGAGAAATGAAATGTATATTATACAATTCTACATTCTGCCTTACTTATCAATATAAATCACAATCTGTAATCAGGTAATTTTTCATTTAATACAACAAGTGGCCTTCTCACAGAGGGTAGAGATCAGTGAGTACCATAACAATGATCAGTTCACTACAGAGAGACAAAAGTTATATCTGCAAGTGAAATGTGGAGTTCTACAACAAAAATGTCAAAGTTCAGTAAATACAAGTATTGTAAATCTGTGGTTGAGAGACTTGAGGGGTATATGGGATAAAATGATAAATTCTACAATTATCTTGGGCTTTAATAATCTTAAATAGACACATATGTAAATCAAGAACAACAACAGATAAAGGGTTCTAGCATATTTGTTTTGTTCACTCAGCCTACAGCATATTATTTTAGATACTCTGGAAAATGCGAAGAGGAATAAGAATAATCAATCCCTTCACTGCTTCTAGCCTCAGGGCAACTCTGGTATCTCCTGAGTACCCCTAGAATTTGGTTCTGGACCTAAGCAGGCCTGAGGTACTTACTTCAATAGGTATCAAATGAAGACTCATTTTCAACCCAGAAATTTTCTATGGTTCAGGGCCAAGGTATGTATATATATATGAGTAGGAAGGGGGAGTTCCTTGTATGGCAGAAATAAATTTTTCCTAAAATGTCCCACAGAAACAGAATTCCTACAAATGAAAACTACTGAACTGATCAAGTCTAAATGAATCCCCTAGTTTCCAGGTCAAGTGTAGCCCTTTTAACCCAACGGAAACTGTGTAAGAAGCCACTGGCTGAAGGAGCCACTGAAACTCAGACTCTTGGAAGAAAGGACCAGGGGTTGAGAATGTAAGGCAAGCATATGCCATTTTTCATGGAATATTTTGGAAAAAAGAAAAGACCTTTAGAAGGACTCAGGAAAATGCAATTATTGTTCTATCATGGATATTCTACCCCTGCTCTCCACAACCAACACACACAGGGAAAGCCACTTATCATAACACTATTGTACGGCAGGTTCAATATCCATGCTAGGAAGGCTGATTGTGTTTCATATGGCTCTCATATAAGTATCTGCTATATGTCAGTGTGCAAGATTTTACCAAAGTGTATGATAGGTTTAGTTTGATAACGACTTCTACTGTATTCCACTCATGAATGAGGACAAATAAACCCTTCTATATCTCTACAGCTATATCTATACAAGTGAAAATTAGCAATAACCTGTGAATTAATCTAAGCCTTCCACAAATATACAAAATTAAATATCAAAAAGCTTAATTACTGAAAGAATAATAAGCTTTTAATCTGAGATCACCAAACTTCCACTTCATTTATTTTATAAAAACATAACATTGTTTATATCTTTGTAAAATGACACCAGATGCAAAAGGGGTTAACATACATAAAAAAGAATGAAATTATCTGCTGAGAGCATTAATTGTCCTTTTTTTTTTAATTTAGAAAATGAACAAATTCTCAATCAGTGCCTCACATCTACAAAACACTTTTAGGAATCAACAGAAAACAAAAAGACCTAATTATCCACAAGGTCTGGAAAAGATAGAGAACAGAATCACTTAATAGCAACAGTGTATGGAGGTAAGCAAGGAGAAGCGCTCCATTGAAAGTCTCCAAGATCCTCTGCAAGGCCCCTACAATGTGCTAGCACGGAAAATGATGAATAAGTTTCATTGATAATAGTGGCTACGTCACGGCTGGCTGAACATTCAGTCCACAAACAGAAGGCTTCTGTATTTGCTCGAAACAACCACAGGAAAGTTTTAGCAAAAAGACTGTTATATTCAAATGGAAATCAGTACTTTCCAGCAAGAATGGACAATTAGCAATTCCTTAAACTGGCACAAAGAGGAAGAGCAGGGAAATGTACCAAAAAACCACCTCAAACATCCAATTTTCCAAAATGTGAAATAAACAAGATAAATTACTATAGTTAGCATTTTGAAATTTTTATATAGCAGACATAGTTTGGATATTATGGGTCTCCTCGCTGTCGATCTACCCTGCTAGCTTTCACCCAAATATTCTTCTTTTGTAAATTTCTTATTATATACAAGTTTAAGCAGCAGTCTAAGATACCAGCACAGGTTAATTTAGATGGTAATTAACAAAAAAGTACAGGTCTGTTTATATATTGTTTGAGCCTACATTTTAAGTCTTTATTCACCAGATAAAAGACTGCTAAGTCTTTATTAACAGATTCTAGCAAATACCTCTCTAACACTGGGAGGGCAAATAGGCACCATCTCCAAGCACACACACAACTGTGGCCTACCTGACTTATCTGTTTTGTTTTGTTACTCTGATCCTGGAATTACATAAATCCACAGGCACTGAAATAAGTTACAATGATTTCATGGTTCCCTTGGGATTGAAAACAAAAAAAAAAAAGTTCAAGGAAAAAAAACAGACCCAAGAAATTTTTCCAGAGTTAAGCAACAATTTTTGTTGCTGCTATTGTTGTTGTTTGTTTTGTTTTGTTTTTCTTTTTGGTACTGGAGATTGGATCAAGGAGTGTTCCAATACTATCTCCAATTCTTTTTATTTTTTACTTGGACATGGGGGTCTGACAAAATTGCTGAAGCTGACCTGGAACTTGAGATCCTCCTGCCTCAGCCTCCCAAGTTGCTGGGATTATAGGTGTGTACCACTGCATCCAACTTATGCTATGATTTCTTACACATAGTGACAAAAGCAACACTGATAAAATGTGAAGCTGATAAACTTCATCAAAACTGAAATTTCTGTGCTTCAAATAACACCATCAGAAAAGTGAAAGACACCCAACACAACAGGACAAAATATTTGCAAAACACACATCTGATAAGGGATTTGTCTCTAGCATATATAAAGAAATCTTAAAATTTAACAATACAAAGACAAATAATCCAACTAAAAATGTGTAAATGACAAGGTAAACAAATGAATGGGCAAAAAGCAGATGAGAAGATGTGATCATTAGTCATTAGAAAGTGAAATCTCTCTACTGTAAAAAAGACTGACAGCAACAAGTGCTGTCAAGAATATGGAGAAATTGGAACCCTCACAGAATGTGTGCAGCTACTTGGAAAACAGTTTGGCAGTTCACTAAAGAGTTACATGACCTGGCAACTCTATTCCTGAGTAGATATGTAAGCATAATAAAAACATATCACCTGAAAACTTTTACATATGTTCATAGCCATATTCATGGTAGCCAAAAAGTAGAAACAATCTAAATATCCATCACTTGAAGAATGGATAAATAACATTGTACATACATGAATGTGATATTATCTAGCAATAAAAACAAATTAAGTACTAATACATTCTAAAACAAAGATGAACCTCAAAAACATTACACTAAGTGAAACAAACCAGTCATGAAAGAGCACATGTGATATGTCACAACTGATAGGAAATGTGCACAACCAACGACTCTGTAGAGACAAAAAGTATATGAGAGGTTTCCCAGAGCTGAGAGGGGTGGGTGGAAGTGGGGGGTGACTACTAATAGGTACAATGTTTCTTTATGGATCAATAAAAATACTTTAAAATTATGATAAGGTAGTTCAAATCCATAAATATCCTGAAATTCACTCTAAATGATGTCCACTTTAAACAAAATTTATGGTATATAAATTATATATCAATAAAGTGGATTTTCTAAAAATTGTGCCAAACTGCAAACTCTTGTGCATTCTTGAAAGTAGTCCCTCAATCTACCTGAGGCCAGACAGGGCCAGGCAAATACAAAGTAGAGCAATTATTCTCGTATCAAGCTGAGTCTATGTTCTAAGCATTCGTCTTGAATTGGACTGAATCTGTCAATGCCAAAGAACCAACATATACATTTCAAACATTATAAATTCCTAAGAATTATCAAAGGCTAGCAGCACCTACTTCCAAGTTTGATTCCATTCACCTCATAAACATTGACTGAGGTCCACAACAGCTTAAGTACTAGGTTTAAAATACCAAGACAAAAAAATGCAGGAGGCCTAAGACCCAGGAAGTTCTTTTTTTAAAAAATTTTTAATATTTATTTTTGGTTTTCGGCAGACACAACATCTTCGTTTGTATGTGGTGCTGAGGATCGAACCGGGGCCGCACGGATGCCAGGCGAGCGCGCTACCGCTTGAGCCACATCCCCAGCCCACCAGGAAGTTCTTAACTTATTAAGTAAGTCTAAGACAGATATAATGCATATGATTCCAGTTAACTGTACTTTCAGCAAATTACAGAAATGATTATGGGAGCAAAGAAATAGTACAAAGAAGAGAATCATAAATTTGTTTGGAAATGACTGTGTTAGTCTGTTGATGTTGTTGTTTCTATAACAAAATACCTGAGGTTGGATATTTTGTAAAGAAAAGACATTTAGGGATGGGGATATAGCTCAGTTGGTAGAAGCTTACCCCGTATGCACAAGGCCCTGAGTTCAATCCCCAGCACAACAAAGAAAAAAAAAGGGAGGTTTATTTACCTCATAGTTCTGTTGGTTCATTTGCATGGCAAGAACCTCCCTGGCTAAGTCACAACTTAGCATAAAAACAGAAAGAAAACTGGCCACATGCAGAAGGGTTGCCAAGCACATTGAGTGGCCTAGATTTAAAACAATGTGCTCTTTTTTAATGTTTATATTAGTGCATTGTGGTACACATAATAGTGGGGTTCATTTGACATATTCATAGATACATATAACATACTTTACTCTATTTCAATCTCTAGTACCTACCCTTTTTTCCTCTCCTCCCTCCCCCAACTCCCTTCCTCTATTCTGTTGATCTTTCTTCTATTTATCTATTGTTTTTTATATTTATACCTAAAAGTGAAGTCTGCTAGGATACAATCATACATGCACATAGCATAGTTTGGTCCATCTCATTCTGCAATTCCTCCCCTTTCTCATCTCTCCTCTCTTCTCCTTGATTCCCTTCCTCTACTCCCCTGTTCTTCCTTTTACTTCCATGAGACTCCCCCACTTTTTTTATTCCTTATTTCTCCCTAGCTTCTTTCTGTGAGAGAGAACATTTTGCCCTTAACTTTCTGAGTCTAGCTTGTTTCATTTAGCATGATGTTCTCCAGTTCCATCCGTGTCTCAGAAAGTGATATAATTTCATTCTTACTGGCCAAATAAAAGTCCATTATATATACATACCACATTTTTTTAATCCCTTTGTCTGCTGACAGGTATCATAGCTGGTTCCATAAGTTGACAATGATGAACTGCACAGCTATAAACATCAATGTGGCTGTATCACTATAGTACACTGATTTTTGTTCTTTTAGATAAATATGAAGGAATGGGATAGCTGGATCATAAAATAGTTCCATTTCTAGTATTTGAGAAATCTCCATAGTGCTTTCCAAGGTGGCTTTCCCAATTTTCAGTCCCACCAACAATGCGTAAGTCTACCTTTTCCAGTACATCCTTGCCAGCAATTATTGTTATTTGTTTTCTTGATGATTGCCATTCTAATTGGAGTGAGATAAAATCTCAAGGTGGTTTTAATTTATATTCCCTGATTACTAAGGAGATTGAACATTTTTTCTCATATATTTATTGGCCATTTGTATTTCTTCTTTCAATAAACATCTGTTTAGTTCATTTGCTCGTTTTTTGATTGAACTATAGAATGAACTACTTATTTTTTTAGTTATTTAGATATTCTGTGTATTAATCCCCTGTTGGAAGCAGAGCTAGCAAATGTTTTCTCCCGTCTGTATTCCCTCTCTTCATGTTTTTGTTTCCTTTGCTGTGCAAAAGCTTTTTAATCTGAAGTCATCCCACTTAGTGATTATTGGTTTTATTTCTTAAGCTTTAGGAGTCTTATTAAGGAAAGCAATGCCTGCACCAATATATTAGAGTTTTGACACAAGTTTTCTTCTAGCAGTTGCAGTGATTCTAATCTCATTTCTCGGAATTTTATTCACTTTGAGTATTTTTGTGTAGGGTAAAAGAGGGCTCTAGTTTCATTCTTCTATATATGGATATCCAGGTTTTCCAGGAACATTTGTTAAAATCACTTTCTTTTCTCCAATGTATATTTTTGGAAGCTTGTCAAGGATCTGATGACTGTATCTATGTGGATTTGTCTCTGTGACTTCTCTTCTATTGGTCTTCATGTCTCTTTTTATGCCAATACATGCTGTTTTTGTTACTATAGCTCTGTAGTATAATTTGAGACCAGGTGTTGCAATATCAAGCAAATTACTCAAGCCATGATTAAAAGCCTTCCAACAAAGAAAAGTCTGGGAAGAGATGAATTCTCAGCTGAGTTTACCAAAACTTTAAAGGAGAACTAATGCCAAAGCTCCTCAGATTATTCCATGAAATAGAGAGGGAAGAGACTCAATATGATACCCATCAACATACCAATGTCCTTCTTCATTTAACTAGAGAAAATGACATGCTTTTGAGAAAACTGAATCATTCTCAAAGACCAGCATTAATGCCTTGTGAAGGCTATGCCCCTATGACTTAATGACCTCTAATCAGGCTCCACCTCTAAAGGTCCTACTACCTCAACACAGCCATACCAGAGATCAAGATTCTAGTACATAAACCTTTGAAGGTCAGACTCAAATCCTACCCAAACCACAGCAATGAGTCACAGTGGATTCATAAGAATAATAACATCTGAGCAGAGCTTTAAAGCATTGGTTGATAAGAGAGGAATGTCTCAGGGAAAGGCGTAATGGAACATTTTTGGCCTCTATAGAGATGCCAGATGGCAATAGTGGAGAGCACCTGATGGAACAACTGTGCACATCATGGCCAGGAAGTAAAAAGGAAGTGGAAGAGACCAGGGTCCCTTAAACTCCTTAAAGGGCACAAACCCAAATACCTAAGGATTCCCCACTAGGCCCAACCTTCTAAAGATTCCATCACCTCCCAATAACACCACACTGAGAGCCAAGAAGTTGAGAGACATATATCCTAACCATAGCAGTGAATTTGAGGTTTTAAGCTCTGATCATAGGTATGCTACAAATTTTAATCCTTATTCCAAAGGCAACAGTGAGCCACTGAAGGATATTAGACAGCTGAATGAATTGATCATATTTATTTGAGGAATATCATCCTAGCAATCTTTGCAGGATGAAGAGTCATTAGGACAAGAGTTCTGCAGCTTTTATTTGTCTATATAATTACTTTAACATGCTTTCAAATGAAATTTTACAAAGAAATCCAAGAAGTATAAAGGAAAAAAGAAAAGCCCTTCTGGATAAAAACAGCGGTGGAAGGTCTGGAACCCTGTCTAGGCAATGTCCCTTTAGCACCCACCACTGAAGAACCCCTAGTCCTCTGCAGGTGGCGGTATGGGAAACTGAACTAAAGACAGATAATAATAAAAGACTGGAGGTTAGGAACCTAGTATAATAGTCCACTAGGAAAATGATGAGGACCTAAAATAAGCATAAATTATGGAGAGAAGGAGAAGAGAATCCAGATAGCTCTAGAGAAGTACAGAATTGACAGAACTTCAAAATTGACCAGAGGTAGAGAGTGAGAAAGAAGAAAGAACCAAGAGTGACTTCGGGGTTTATGGCTTGAGTGAAGAGGAAAATGACTTTATTGATAAAAGGTAATATATTAGGATACTGGAATTTCCTTGAGATATTTTACACCAAATAATTCCCAAAATTGAATTCTTGCCTCTCCTTCAAACCTGCTCCTACTATGAGCAGTTTCATCATCTCGGTACACAGTGCTAAACTGATTTTGGTGCTTACAACAGAAACCTGAGAATCAACTTTGACATCTGCTCCCCTGCATTCTCTATGTTCAATCCAACACCAAGTACCACCAATTCCAAAGTGACATTTACTTCACTATTTCAGGACTAACATTATCAATGGTAAATAGTACTAAGACTATTTTAGATAATCATGAACTAAGTTAACTTGCTGGAAGCAAGCTCAGCTTCTTAGAAAAGATTAAAGTGTCTCTCTAATCTGGAGGTTAGGTATAGGTCAGTATTTCAAGGACAATAGAAACCACTGATCCAGCACTAGATTCCTGGTAGGATCTTTTTACAAGGAGCAATTTGACAACAAAGCCTGTGATTAGGTACTGTGTTTGCAACACCTCTGCCCCTCTGCTCCCTGATATCCTCACAAATTTCCAAATGACTTCTTTACTAGCTAATCATAGACCTCACCTCATCTGACCTCACTCTTCAACAGCACATCAGGGGTGGTACCTATCAGTCTGTATGCTGACAAATCCCCAGATAATTTCTCAGTCTGGGGAAAGTTAATACAAAGGTATTTTCATTTCTCTCTTCTACCAACCCCAGGAGCTACCTTAGCGTGTAGATGCTATAAGGACTTTCAGACAATAATAAAATTATAACTTACCAAGGCCTTTTCATGGTACTGTGCAAAAACATTTAATATTGTACTGTATATGACAAATGCTGAGTTTCCAGGGAATTCCTAATAAACAAAAACTGCTTTTCCAAAGGCAAATGTAAGAGATGGGGATTACAATATCCAACCATTTTTGCTCCTTAACTATCCCCAGTATAAGCATTTCTTAACTACTATAGACACACTCTTCAACAGCAGTAAGCTGGTGATGGCATTTATATGCATTTTCATTTTTAAGTCAATATATAAAATAATTACATAAATATTTTCTTTTAAAACAGACTTTCTGGGACCCTTTAGCCACATCAGGGAGTATGTATGACAGTTAATAAGTATATAAGATGAATCAGCTTATGGCCTAATCGTTTTGTTTATTATTCTGATAATCAGAGGCAACAGTCTGGTGACTTTGTCGATACCAAGGTTTTAAATTGACTAATGCTTGGTTGTACATAATTTATTTTGTATCAGTAAAGAATCACTAGTTTATACAGGACACATTGGAATTGCTAAAGTACAAGTCAATAAAGAACATAAACATTAAATCCTGCAACTTCAACTCAAGAAATTTACCAGCTCTGTATACTGCATTATCTGATCAAATACTCTTAAGATAAAATTATCTCTAATACTTCAAAATCTAATGGGTGAGTGGGGACAGGAAAAATATAGCAAATATAACATGAAGCTACATTTTCATTCACAGTGAATAAATATCATCTGCTCCATACTGTGTTATTTGCAACAAATTGCAAATAGAAGTTTGGAATATTTTACCTTATTATACTTAAAAATGTCTCTTCAAAAATAAGCACAAAATAACAAGATTTCAGGCCAAGGTTATAGCTCAGTGGTAGAGCACTTACCTAACATGCAAGGACCCTGGGTTGGATACCTAGCACCGGAAAGAGAGGAAAAATCCAAGACTTCCAACCACTGACAAACCAGTAAAGTTTTTGTTAATTTTGATGTCTCAACATAACATTAAATTTCAATTTGCACTTTAATCTATTCTCAATTAGAAAAGCGTAACCATTTAAAATTTGACAAATGGTATTTTAATTTACGTGGTTAATTTGAAGTATATCAAGCAACCTTTACATAAGCAAAATATCATCTACTTTAGCACTATTTACAATAATTAAAGACTGGAACTCTGTAAATATCTATCACAGAGGAGACAAGTTAAGGTACATCAATATAATGAACTATTATGCAGAAACTGCAAAAATAATAATAAGGAAATGGATATAATATGTGCTATTATTTGCATAGGAAATGAAGGTGGGCAGGGGATATGTAAATGTTTTTGATTGTCTATATTTAAATACCTTGAAATATATACCTACTTAGTTGCATAACATATAGCAACCTTATGAAATAATTTCATCCCAAACTCTCTGTTCCATCAATGGCTGAAACAGTGGGCTGTTTCAATGGGCTCCTTTGTTTTCCCTGGACTAGAAAAAAGGTAGTACAGATATAAGGATCTTGACATACCCCATAAGAAGTGAACAAGCAAAAAAGTTTTGAAAATATTCAAGTTTTCTAATCACACTGAAAATCATTTGTTAAATTAAAAAATGAAAAGGTCTCATCATGACGCTCTATTAAATCATATATTAAAAATACACTTTATAAACTGGGCACAGTGGCACACACTCTTAATCCCAGTGGCTGGGGAGGCTGAGACAGGAGGATCTCAAGTTCAAAGCCAGCCTCAGCAAAAGTGAGGTGCTAAGCAACTTAGTGAGACCCTGTCTTTAAATAAAATACAAAATAGGGCTGGGGATGTGGCTCAGTGGCTGAGTGCCCCTGAGTTCAATCCTTGGTACCCAAAAAATAAAAATAAAGATAAATAAACTTTATGACATGGTACTTAACAATACATTTACCTCACATTATCTTTTATAGAGCCAAAGTGACAGATTGCTTTCTTTTAATATTTATTTTTCAGTTGTAGTTGGACACAATACCTTTATTTAATTTATTTATTTCTATGTGGTGCTGAGGATCAAACCCAGGGCCCTGAGCATGCTAGGTGAGTGCTCAACGGCTGAGCCACAACCTCAGCCCCACAGATTGCTTTTTAAGAATTAATTCATAGGGAATTTCTTGAGAAGTAAAGTATTGGGTTGAAACAGACCTGAGAACAAAGAAAATGTCTATAGCACTAGTGACCAAGTGACACCCAGAGTTGTTGGGAAACAAAAATCTAAAATTAAAACAAAAAACGAATATAAATTTTGAGCTCTCAATTCACTCACTTCAAATGGGTACCGCCACTGCTCGTCCCTCCGTGAGTTCCTAACAGCCTAGTGGTTACACAGATCTGTTGTTCTTAAACTCCTGCTCCCATCTAACCCTTCCAATCCCTGGCAAGCACCTCACTTTTTAGTTTTACCAGAAGGAACTGAAGTAATTCTCTTGGTACACACTGGAGTGTCACCTGTCCGTACCTTAATCCACCTCCCAACCCCCACCAAGATCTTAGTAGCTCCATCATCCCACCATTCCACATTTCTGTTTCCCCCTTCAGTCCCTTGCTCTGTGCCTTCAAAACAGCAAAGATCTTCCGTTATTTTGAAAATCTATATTCAGCACACCGCCTCCTGTCACTATGTCCTCTCCTCTCCCTTTTCTAGTCAAGCTACCCAAATATGTCACTCACATCCATTGCCTCCTCCTCCTCCTTCAGAAACTCTGCATTCCACTTCAAACCCGCCACTGAAATAGCATTATCAAAGTTCCCTAATGTCCTTTTAATCGCTCAGTCAAAAGTCAAAGGGACTGGCAACAACTTCTCTACTATAGATCAGGAAGCTGAGGCCTGTGAACACTACCCAATGAATCAAGGGAGGCGGGAACTGCAACACCTTCCATCCACAAAAACAGACATTTCTTAGCTAAAAACAAAAACCAAAAAAAGTAAGTAAAAACTAAAGATTGTTTCAGGTATCACCACAAAAGAAAAAGGGAATGCCGCAATCTGAAATGGAGGACAGTATAAACTCTGCAACAGATAACCCCAAACCCACTTCAGTTGGCTTTGGAATGTGGCCTTGTACTTTAAAGAATTCCAAAACTTCAAACCCAATAACAACAAAGTTCTTCTGTGAGAGCTTTTCAGGAAAGCCTGTTTTCTTCTCCCTCTTCTCTGCTTCCTCCTCTGTTATGCAACATAGTACCTGGATTAAATCTGAGTGTTAAAAAGATCCCACATGAAAGCCAAAGGAGTCATCTGAGTGGCAGGAAAAAAATCTAAGAAATGAGAAGGAAAGAGGTTCTAGGAGGAGGAAGCCTTCAAAAGTGCCAAATTCTAATTGTGCTTGTCCTCCCCTCCACAGACCCCAGTGACGTTTTTGATCATTCTGTATGAATCCTAAATTAGGGCTTGACTTCTTTTACAAACATGTCCATCTGTGAGGGTGAATTTTGTGTTCACTTGACTGTGCTATAGGAGTGCCCAAATATTTGGTGACATACACATTCCTCTGTAGAATCCTAACAAACCATCAGAATGTGAAGAGTAGACATTCTTTAATCAATTTGCTAGAGAGCAACCTTTTGGACTATAATTTCCAGAGGCCAACCAACAATCTCAAAGAAAAATAACTGAAATTGTACTGTCTCAGCTTTCTCCCTATTCAACGCCTTCCATAAAGCCCAAGCCCTTTGTGATATTCATATTATAAAAAAAAGAAAGAGGGAGAGAGATTGGGGAGGAGGAATGGGCAAATAATCTGTGTAATGTTAAGAGGAATTAATAAAGAAATTACTTTGCTTTACTCATTCTCTCCAGGTATTTCAATGGCCAAGTAATGGGGAAGTTTCACACATCTTTGCTTTACTTATTACTGTTCTGTTATACTATTTTCAACCACCAAAATTGAAGAACGTAAGGAACTATAAGGAACTTACTAACATCAACCTTGAATCATACGATACAAATTACAAATTAAATATGAAAAGTTAATCTTAGTGTACCGCCTAAGAAACCTGAGATACTATTTTAATGTGATGATGAATATCAACTTGATAAAATTAATAAATAGAATGACAGGGAGGTCAGCAATAAATAAGGGGAAAGATGAAAGAACAGCACATTAAAAAAATAGAAAAAGTCACGCAGAAAAGAGTCACCTGACTGGCCCACTCTGGGGTGCTGTCAAGTATCCACTTGTTTTCCTATTCTTTGGATTATAATTTGTGAGCCGGGAGACATCCCTTTTGGGGAGCCTAGGATGTGCCCATAGAACTCCTTCTGGAAAAGCAGTATTAGGAGACTTCACAGAGTTGCAGCTAGGATTCCCCAGCAACCCTGCCACTCCACAGCTTTTTTTAAAAGGAATAAAAAGCATTAACATGACAAGAAGGAGAAAAGCAAGACATGACAGGAGCCCTTTGAAGTTAATTTTGCGTGTCCACTTGACTGCATTAAGGAATACCCAGATAATGATAAGACATTATTTCTGGGTGTGTCTTTGAAGATGTTTCTGGAAAAGACTGGCATTTCAACTGTTACACAGAAAGGAGAACCCCCTCAACACTGTGGGCAAGAAATCTAAACTACAGAAGTGCCTAGCATCAGATGAGTCTCCAGTTTTTGCAGCATTGACCAAAGGACAGCTACATGGTGGTAGAGACTGTGGGCAGCTAAGCTCACACTTTTTAAAGACCCATCATTTTAAATGCTAGAAGCAACAGGGGAAGGAACTCAGGGAACCTGGACCACCAGACAGTGAAGGAAAACCCTGAGGAATAAAGCAACCAGAATAGGAGAAAATCAAACTTTTGAATGAAAACTCTGCCCAAATTTCTGATAGACCCCTGAAGCATGTAAACATAGGACAGATCAAAATTAGTCTAAACTGGGAGATGGAACACATCTGTCATGGCCCCAACATGTGGAGGCTGATCTCTCATAGAAAAACCTGCCATCTTTCTGGCAGAAGAAACCAGTGCCCAAGGCAACAAGGCCACGGAGAGTAGGGGAGAAACCTGAAAGAACAGGAAGAAAGAAGCAGAACCAGCAATTTTGTAGAAATACTGTAAAAGTGTCCAGCTGACCAATGAACCATATTTGTAGTGGGCAGACTTACAGCAACCTGAAATGGAGTTTGTGATTTTGATGAACCCAGCCTAATTCTGAAGATTGGGAGCCTTCTCATCACAAAGTCATAAAAGTTAATTTCTGTTTTACTATAAATTACTTCGATTTCTAAACTTGTTTGGAATGCCTGCCCACACCTTGAACTCACCCATGCCTGGCTTTTCCTGACCAGATTACAACCATCTCTAAAACCTCAGTGGTGCCTCATAAATCCTGGCTCCCCCTGACCAGATAACAGCCCTCTCTGAAACCTCAGAGGCACCTCATAAATTCTGATGTTGGGATCTGAATTTATTCCCTACCTTGAAATATCATGCCAGGTAGATCATTAACCTGCTATCCGCCTTTGTATTATGCTTGTCAAAACCCTGTTAGCTGCAAGTTCTCAAGACACCCCCCTTTGCTACTTTTTGTGCTATAAAACCATGTTCCTGGAAAGCTGGGGTACTGACCTCTAGCACAAGGTTTTCAGGAGAGACAGTCCTGGCCAGCTCCTATGTACACAAATACAAGCTTGCTTTAATTTGATTCAAATTGGAGTTGGTGGTCTTTTTTTTGTGTAGTGGTTCACCAATTTGAGTCTAACCAAGTTTAATCCTGCTTACAAAGGAAAAAACAAAATAGCCAACATACTTTAGAGCAACATAACAGAAACCAGAGTCTCAACACAGCAAGGAAAATATTAAGGATATAATCTAAAATTACTCTTCATAAAAAAGACTAAGAGAATCTGATTCACTCTCAAAAAAAAAAAAGACAACAGATGCTATATTAATCAGATGCTATAACAGATGCTATATTAATATTAATTTATGTGCATGTGTGTGCACACACACACGTGGGTACTGTTGTGTGTGTGTAAAGAGCAGGTCTGCTCTGAGTTAAACCATGATGACTGGTAGTTTTCAGACTTGCCTAACCCTGGTTATTCCATTTTATAAAGCAATACTTTCATCATGAGTTACTCCATTTTGAGTTTAAGTGCTGAGGTAGAATGACTCTACATCTTGTTTGTGCACATAAACAATCACCATCTGCCTAGCACAATAAAGCGCAAACATAAATAAATTATCTGTACTAATTGAAAGAAAAATCTAGGCTTGTCATCAGAGAAAATGCCCATTTATTGAGGAACAGCTCTGCATATTTATAGAGCCGGGGGTGGTTTGACAGTTATGACAGTTTAATGGTTGAACGGTTTGACAGTTGGCATGGGGTGCTTTCTGATTGGTGGGTAAGGATCATATGAGTCAGCAGGGCTAGTCTGATTGGTGGGGAAGGATCATGTGAGCCAGCAGGGCTAGTCTGATTGGTGGGTAAGGATCATGTGAGCCAGCAGGGCTCACCATTGGATGGCTCTTCTTGGGGGATGGGGAAATTAGTCTTTGGAGTCGGGTCGACTCCCAACACTAATAAAAATGACCACCTGTGAACTTATCAGATTAATCTGAAGCACACAGATGCATGGACATATCAAACTCATATCATAATAAAAGAGGTCATGAACTTTTGAGACCACCAAATGATGCAACGTCCTCCCCACAAGGCCCATAAAAAGAGGGGCACCCAGATTGGACGTAGTGGCACCCTGACCCTATCAGCTGATCACTTATCATGAGTTTTGCCCAAGTAAATTACCACAAAGCTGAGTCCCCGAATCTCTGTCTTCAGGGTTCAACAGAGAGTTTCTTCTGCCGGTGATGATCACACACACCCTACTACAAATTGACCTCTCAAACTGACACACCAAGATGACACTCTGAAACTGCCTGCCTGGACCCTGTCTAGAGAACAAATTCTTTGGCTGGCTCATACTCTCATCTGACCACCGACAGTGACTCTTTGTATTCTTGGCAGCTCTCAGTTTCCTGAACCCCTCTGGCTGCCTTAACCCTTTCTCATCTTTTTGTAATTGAAATATATAATGGTGAGGTATAATATATGCATATGTGTGTACACATGTATATGTACATGTAATATGTATAAATATATATGTGTATGTATAAATGTATGTACATTATACATACATAACATCTGTCTACGTAAGTACATGTGATGTGTGACTTGAGCATTATAAATATTAAGATTGGAATAAAGGAATCTGTAATTGCCTGGCTTATGACTATAGGTGACTCACAAGTATTCAGTGAATGCTTGTCCAATGCTGCACAATATTGCAAGTAGTGTAGCCTGTGAATTGACTGTTATTCAATAAATTCTGTGGAAAGACAATGGTCTATGTTAATGACAGCTCACTCACTACAGCATGATGTGTATGTGTCCTACTGATTCTGTGTCTCTGGACAACTCTAATGTGTTTGTGTACATGTATGTGTGTGTGTGTGCATGTGTATATGTATATATATTTTTTTTGAAAGACATTTATTAAAGGTAATGACTCTCACGATTAAGAAAGCTGAGAAGCCCTACCATCACCTGCCTAAGGCCTGGAGACACACAAAACTGGTGGTATGGTTCAAAGTCTGAGATCCACACAGTAGTAGTGTGATTCCAGTTCAGCTCTGAAGGTCTGACAACCAAGAGTGCATAAATTTATATTCCAGCTCAATCAGGGAAGCAGATAGAATTCAATCTTCATCTATCCTTTTGTTCTGTGCCTTCAACAGATAGAATGATCCTCAACCAAAGAAAGGAGGGCCCTCTGTTTTACTCAGTCCACCAATTCAAATGCTAATCATGTCTGTAAACACCCTCACAGACACACCCAGAAATGTTTAACCAGCCTTCTTGGTATTCCATGGTCCAATCAAGTTTGACGTATAAAATTAACCATCACAGATGCTAACCACAAGATAAGGCAGATACTGGGATTACCAGACATGGATTTTAAATTAGATACAAGAACTATGTTCAACAACAGCAAAGAACAACATGCACTTTAAACAAATGAAGAAACAGGAAATCTCAGAAATCTCAGTTAAAAAGTAGAAGATACAGCTGGGCACAGTGATAGAGACCTGCAATCCCAGAGACTCAGGAGGCTGAGGCAAGAGGATCACAAACTCAAGACCAGCCTTAGGGATATAGCTCAGTAGGCAGAGTGCTTGCCTTGCATGGACAAGGCACCACAAAAAAGACCAGTCTCAGCAACTTGGCAAGACCCTGTCTCAAAATAAAAACTAAAAAGGGATGGAGAAGTAGCTCAGTGGTAAAGCACCCCTTAATTCAATTTCTAGTAACAACAACAACAACAAAGAAGGTATAATAAAGAATAAAATGAAGAGTTTAGATATATACTATATGTATATGTCAAAATTCACTAGATAAGCTTAAAAGCAGAATAGAAAAAAATTGATTAAAAATCAATGAACTAAAGGTAGATTAACAGAAATCCATACTGAAGAATAGAGAGGAAAAAAGATTTAAAAACCTAAACAGTATTTTAAAGGACATATGTGACAATTTCAAAACATTACCATACAGCTACCAAAGTCTAAGAAACAGAGGAGGAAACTTATGGGGCAGAGACAAAAACATTTGGAGAAATAATGACTACAAGTCCCAAAATTTGGTGAATGGCATAGGCTTACAAGATTCAAGAAGCTCAACAAATCGCTAATGGGATAAACTCAATGAAAATCATGCCTAGAATATCAGAGTCAAAACACAAGAATCACTAAGAAAAAAATATAAAATCAGGAAAGAAAAGAAACATTACATTTTAAAAATGAGGCATTATTCCAATAACTACATATATTTTGTCGAAGGCCACAAAAATCAGGAGACTGTCCAACAAGATCTTTGCAATAAAGAAAGAAAAATATTGTCAACCTACAATACTATATTCAGCAAACATGCCCTGTAAGAATAGATTAAAAGACAGACATTGGCATTTTCAGAAAATGGAGCATACTTCATTGTGAGAGATCTGCACAACAAGAAATGGCAAAGGCAGTTCTTCAGGCAAAAGGGAAAGAATGTCAGGGGAAAACTTGAATCTTCATGAATAGGTGGGAAAACATTAGAAATGGTTATTGGGTATAATTATTTTCCTCTTAAATACAGTGATATCTCTCTCTCTCTCTCTCTCTCTCTCTCTCTCTCTCTCTCTCACACACACACACACACACACACACATACACACACAGAACTTTTGAGTTGATAATAAACATAAATGTAAGGTATTTGGGAATAATACCGTAAGGGACATTAGGAATTTTGGTAAATGAACTGTTTGCAAGCTTTCTACTTTTTTATGAAATGGAAAAATATTAAATCTAAGAATACTGTGACAAATTAAAGATATATATTATGAAACCTAGAGCAATCACTAAAAAAAAAAATGTGAAGAGGAATAGCTTAAAAATCAACAGGTGATTCATTCTACTATCTTTCCTATTCTTGTCTCCCCTTCATTCCCTTTTGTCTAATCCATTGAACTTCTATTCTTCCCTCTACCCCGCTTACTGTGTGTCAGCACCCACATATCAGAGACAACATTTTGGGATTAGTTTATTTCACTTAGCATGATAGTCTCCAGATCCATTCATTTACCAGAAAATGCTATAATTTCATTCTTCTTTAAGGCTGAGTAATATTCCATTGTGTGTGTGTGTATATATATATATATATATGACATTTTCTTTATCCATTCATCTGTTGAATGGCACCTAGATTGGTTCTACAGCGTATTATTGTGAATTAAGCTGCTATAAACATTGATGTGGCTGTGTCACTGTAGTTTGCTAATTTTAAGTACTCTGGCTATAAACCAAGGAGGTAAGATAACTGGGTCAAATGGTGGTTCCATTCCAAGTTTTCTGAGGAATCTCCACACTGCTTTCCAGAGTGGTTGCACCACCTTGCAGTCCCACTAGCAAAGTATGACTGTACCTTTTTCCCACATTCTCACCAACATTTATTGCTGTATTCTTGATAATTGCCATACTAATAGGAGTGAGATGAAATCTTAGTTTTTTTTTGCATTTCTCTATTTGCTAGAGATGTTGATCAATTTTTCATATATTTTGATAATTAATATTTCTTATATTTCTTCTTCTGTGAAATGCCTGTTCAGTTCATTTGTCCATTTATTGATTGGGTTTGGGGGGGGTTGGTGTTTTTTAAATTTTTTAAAATTCCTAGAGATCAATGCTGTATCTGAGGTACAAGTGGCAAGATTTTCTCCCATTCTATAGGCTCTCTTTTCATGCTCTTATTATTTATTTTCCCTTGCTGTGAAGAAGCTTTTTAGTTTGATTAGTTTGATACTGTCCCATTTATTGATTCTTGATTTTACTTCTTGCACTTGAGGAGTCTTGTTGAGAAATTTGGTTCCTAAACCGACATGATGGAGTATTGGGCCTACCTTTTCTTCTGTTAGGAGCAGGGTCTCTGGTCTAATTCCTAGATCCTTGATCCACTTTGAGTTGAGTTTTGTGCAGAGTGAGAGATAGGGGTGGAATTTCATTCTATTACATATGGATTTCCAGTTTTCCCAGCACCGTTTGTTGAAAAGGCTCTCTTTTCTCCAATGTATGTTTATGTCATCTTTGTCTAATATGAGATAACTGTATTTATGTGGGCTTGTGTCTGTGTCTTTTTATTCTGTTCCATTGGTCTTCCTTCCTGTGTTCCTATATGAATACACCACGAGAGAAATTCCTAATCAGAATGTATATACAACATGTATGTACAATACGTCAAAATACACTCTATTGTCATATATATCTAAAAAGAATAAGTAAAAAATTAAAAGAAAAAAATCAATAGCTGATCATCAGAACAGATTAAAAATCAAGGCCTATATACATGTTGTCGAGATGGATGTATAGAGAAACAAAAAAATAAATGAAAAAACTTACACTGTGCAAACAATAAGTATTGAAGTCTATAAGTATTATATTAATATCATATAAAATATACTTAAAGAATATGACCAAGGATAAAATAATGATTAAAAAGGTTAATTCATCAGGAAAACATAAAAATCCTAAGTTTGTATGCGCCTAACAACAGATCTTCAATGCACATGAAGCAAGAATTGACAGAACTAAAGAAAGACATAATTCCACAATTAAAGCAGAAGATTATAACCCTCTTAGCAATTGATAGGAAGCGTGGACCCAAAAAAAATCAATAAAGGAAAAGAGGATCAGAACACTGTCAAGCACTTTAAAACTCAACAACTACAGATCATACTTTCTTTCTAAGTCTACATGGTATATTCACCAAAGGAATGTTTTACCAGAAAATAAAATTTTCAAGTAAATAAAAAGAAATAAAAATTTTTTAAAAAGAAAGAAATACTACAGATCATTACTATAACAGTATTAAAATAAATTGTACAAAATTCCCAGTGAAATATTAAATTGAATCCAGCAATATAAAGAATATGACAGATTACAACTAGAGTTTATCCCAGAATGTAAGGTAAATTTAACATAGAAAAACTGATGCAGATTTTTATACTCAAACTGTACCTTATCAAAGTTGATTTCTTAAAAATCTTCAGTGCTCAGTGGAAGGTCTTTTTCTGAAGCATGAAGAGTGGATTTTAGAACCACGTCACTTGGATTCTCATTTTAGTTCCAACATTTACTGACAACAAAGCACAGCTTACTTCATACCACTGGGCTTCAATGTCTTTATTTCTTAAATCATGATAATCAGCTATCTTGTGTTATGGTTGAAAATTAAAAAGCTATAATTGAGAGGATCTAACAGTATTCTGAAAATAGCAACACTCAAAATAATGTGCAAAAATAATAATACAGAAACATATTCTTGTCAAATACATGGGTACTTGGAAAATATGAGTGGACAGTGAAAGAAGAGGAGACTCTTTATGTACATACTAGAATGGTAATAAGGAGCACCAGTGTGGACCAGAAAACAGTTCAGAAAGACATAGGCATATTTTGTCTGGCTAATGACACAGAATTAATTGTACCCATATGCCAGGCACATAAATTAGCTTACTTAAACCTCTCATTAACCCTACAAGGTAGATCCTTTCATAATCAGCATTTTACACAAAAGAAAACTATAGTCTTCAAGTGTAGCTTCTGCTGCAAGATCAGGAGCGTTGGGACTCAAAGAGCATTTTCTGGTTACAGAAATGCAAGAAGGTAAGGGCAACTCACTATCTTCCCACTTTGCACAAAATTATGGCATCCACAAAAGCTGCCACTACCAACAAAACTAAAAATTAAACTGTGTTTTATTTATATCTAAAATTATTCTGAATGGGTAATTCAATTGGTAGGAGGATGTCAGAGTTGACAAAGAGTTTCTGACTTGGCTTAACATATTGTGTCAGCAGAAGAGCAAGACAGGAGAGGTGAATAGAGTCAAGATGCCTCCCTCTCAGGACAGTGGGAGAGTGTCCATTCCTAGAAGAGTAAGATAGAAAAGTGACATACAAGCAACTTAGGATCTCTGAAAAGTGCTTGGAGAACAAGTGACTTTGAGAGATTCTTGGAGTCCTCTGAGAGCTATATAGAAACTAGGCAACTATCAGTGATTGGTCTCTCAAGGCAAATTCAGGAAAAGAAATACAGCAAAGGTGTGTCATTCTCAAAATTACTCTTTATGATACTGCCCTAACCTTCCATGAGATTCCCAAATAAGTTCTAAACTATGAATTTACACATGCTGTATTCAATGTATTTGTAATTTACATTCCTCCGCTACCACCAAAAAGAGATGGCTCAGTTTAGTTTGTGTTTAGAATATTGCTTCATGAAATGAAACAGAATTTCCTCTTTGACCTCACAATCTAGATTGTGAGGTTTCTGAGGTTTGCCCTGGTCACTAATCCTGTAATAAGAAAATAATTAATAATGGCTAAATTTTGGCCACTCAATACAACATTAATAACATCTCAATTCACCTTTTTTTGCTTTATGCATTTCCCCCTCTGAAAAGGAAATAGTCTCTGAAGTCTTTCATACACACCTTTTTATTTCTTTTTTACTTTTTGACTTTGAAACAGCAGTCATGCCAAGTTTTATATTTGTTCTTCTTAGTTATATATGACAGTAGAATATATTTTGACATATCATACATACATGGAGTATAGCTTCCCATTCCTGTGGCTGTACATGACGTGGAGTTACACTGGTTGTGTATTCATATATGAACATAAGAAAGTTATGTCCAATTCATTCTACTGTCTTTCCTATTCCTATTCACCTGCCTTCCCTTCATTCTCCTGTATGTAATCCTATAAACTTCTATTCTTCCTTCCCCACTTCATTGTGTGTTAGCATCCACATATCAGAGAGAACATTTGTCATGTCAAGTTTTTAACAAGTTCATTGAGAATATGCCTCTGTCCTTAGACTTAATTTGTCAACATTTATCAAGAACCTCACATGACCTTAAACTACCACAACAGTCTCTTAGATGACCTCCTTATCCCCATTTTTGCCCACTTTCAATCCATCCTCCACACTGCTGCTAAGGTCAAACTGCTGCCAGGTTCAGTGGTGCACACCTATAATCCAGTTGCTCAGGAGGCTGAGGCAGAAAGATCTCAAGCTCAAGGCCAACCTTGGCAACTTAACAAGACCATGTCTCAAAACAAAATACAAAAATAGCTGAGGATGTAGCTTAGTGGTAAAGTATCTTTGGGTTCAATCCCCAGTACCCCCCAAAATTAATAATAGTCAAATTCCTATAAAAGCAAATTTGGGCAAGTTATTCCTCTGACTAAAACCTTGGAAGGCTTCCCACTGCTCATGGGATAAAGTTCAAATACCTGGTGCCTGCCTACCCTCTGGCATCCCTAGTCTCTACTTCCCTTGGACCCTACCCTCTAGTCACGTGGAAATACTTGCAACTCCCAGACTATTTTATGCCTCTGTAACTCTGCTTACGTATTCCCTGCAAGTCATGAAGCTATGCCATGACCCTTCCACTCCTCATCACCCCTTGCTTCCTGAACTTTTACTGGTCTTCCAAGATGAACCTTTTGGACTCTCTTCTTCTGCTCCTCATCTGGCAAACTTGATTGGTTCTCTTCCTCTGGGGATGGACTCACAGACTATTTTCTTGGAATACTGGGATAAAAATGGTTCTATTAGTATATTCATTTATATAAAACATGCCCCCCCAATAATTCATACTCCAATGCAAGATGATATGCATACACCAGCCTCCTCACTTGTTTTGACTATGCTTTTTATGTTGTTGGATTACTGGTCCCTTTAACTATAAGATACTGGAGATAAGTAATGTATTTTAATGAGAACAGAGTGATAATTAAATGCTTAGTTCCTAATCACTCTTCTCAATGAATTCTGCTAATAAAACATAAGACAATATTATTTCTTTTGATGATGTCTAAATATCTATTATGTGTTTGGCACTGTACCAGATTCTAGAGACACAATGTTCAAACTAATTTATAGATATAGATAATTTATAAAAACAATAGATCTTGGGCTGGGGTTGTAGCTCAGTGGTGGAGCACTAGCCTACCACGTGCAAGGCCCTGGGTTTGATCCTCAGCACCACATAAAAATAAATAAAATAAAGGTATTGTGTCCAACTACAACTAAAAAATAAATATTTAAAAAAACAATAAATCTTGCAATTTGTAATGAAAAACACATTAGAGACCATTAAGTCCAATCCACCCATTTAACAGTGGGAAAGTGTCCTGTCTAAATTCTACCAGTTAGTTAGAAGCAAAGGTCAGATACAAGAGGTTTCTCATCCAATGTCTCTCTCCTATACTATTCTACCAGTTTGAAGAAACTACAAAATAAGACAGGTTAAGCACTATTTTGATTCAAAACACTGTATACATCTCAACAGTTTAAAATAATATTAATCTATATGTGAAAAGAGGCTTGACACTACATTTTCAGAAAGGAAAACAGTGACATAAAACAAACCTAACAGGAACAAAATAACAGAGACCCAGCAGCAGGAGCTCAGCTTCATCTAAGTCAGCAGATGACATCTATTTGCACTCGTTAGCACTGCCTGGCATGTGCTACACCACCCCCTTGGGTAATTTACATTTTTTTAAAGCATGTATTTCTAAATTTAGGAAGTTAGGATAATCAGGGTGGAAAAGCCCATCTGTTTGACGTTCACTCCAGCTGCTACAGATTCTGAAATGAAATTTGAGTATTTTCTTCTCTGTTTCATTTTACCCTGTCTGGAATACGAGGACATAACAGAAGCAAAAAACTAGCTAAGGGCATGGTATCTGATATGTATTTTATTTGGTGCATGCAACACACTTATTGTGCTTAATCCTGCTATAATTACACAAACATTTGTGCATACACCGTACGTGCACAGTTTTCTTGTGTGATATATTTTTTTGTTGACGTGTAGTGATAGAGACAGAAAGACACTACGAAGATATGATGTTTGACTCTCAAGAGGTTAAAATTAATTTAAACAAGATGGACAATGTAACTGAGATATTGCTTAGTTGCTTTTTTTTTTTTTTTTTGGAAACAGCATTAACCTAAATTTGAGTCCAAACTTTGCCACTTACATGCTGTGTGGTTTTAAAAAGGTTACTTTACTTCTCTAGTTTTTTTAATTGCATGACATGCAAAAACAGGGACAGGAGGGGGAGGAGGAAGGAATTTAACAAAGAAGAGAAACCAAAAGACTGAAGGTATCTTCAGGATCTATAAATCTAGGATTACATGACAGCTACATAAAATTTCACAAGAACGCTACTATATGTGGAAGAAAACTTCTCCACTGGTTTGAAATTATAAACGTTAAAACCAGAGTCAAATCAATAAATGATTATTTATATATGTTTTTTGACCCTTGAAAGTGTATGAATCACATATATTGTAAGCTAAATATTTATCAGTAAATACTAAAACAACTCAAAAATACTTTAAACTAAATCAAATGAAAAAATTACATTTCTAACATACAAAAATACCTTAAAAGAAACAGGGAAACAGACATTATCTAGGATAATATGTGTTATTGCTGATAAACATCAAATGTAGGCCAGGTGCGATCAGACACACCTGTAATCCCAGTAACTCAGGAGTCTAAGGCAGGAGAATCACAAGTTCAAGGCCTGCCTTATCAATTTAGCAAGGCCCTGTCTCAAAATTTAAAAAAAATTTTAAAAGGCTAGGGATATAGCTCCTTGATAGAGTGCCCGAGTTCAATCCTCAGTATTAAAAAAGGAAAAAAAAAATGGTGGTAAAATCCTCTCACAAAACACAAACATGTGATCAGAGAAATAAACGTTATTCTAGGTCCCAAAACCTTTCCTGAATAGCTTCCTTATGTAAAGCACTGTGATACCAATAATACCGAGTGAGAACAGTCTGAAAGAAAATGATTAAAGTTCTTATTAGTGCTCTTAGCAATGGAAGTCATTTAATTAGAAATGAAAATAATTGCTTAAATAAGCTGTAACTTATCTAACACAACTAACTGCAAGGGTGTCAGAAACAGAGAGACCATGTAACCAACACAACCCTACCACTTCACCAAGGAATCCACGATATACATGGAGGACATGAAAAACATCCTAAGGATATAAAAGCTTTCAAAAGCATGATGTGGCTCAGTGGTAGAGCACCTGACAAGCATTAGCAAGGCTGTGAGATCAATACCCAACACCACAAAAAAGAAACAAAAAAAAATTAAAAAGCATGTCTGTTATGACTTAAGGAACTTAAGGATCTAACAAGATTTTTATTCTATATCACTTAGTTGTTCTTCACATTTCTCTGTTTTATAGTGAAGAAACATTTTAAGAAGGAAGAATTTAAAAAACAATTACAGTGCTGTTAGCTTTTTATCACTGTGACCAAAATACCTGACAAGAACAACTTAGAAGAAAAGTTTATTTGGGACTTCTAGTTTCAGAGGTTCAGTCCATGGTTGGCCAGCTCCATCACTTGAGCCCAAAGTGAAGCAGATCATCATGGCAGAGGGCATGGTAGAAGGAAGCACCTCCTCAGTTCACCTCTCAGAGGCCAGGAAGCAGAGAAAGGGGAAGGGGCCACAGGGAAGATGAACCCTTTTCAAGGCATACCCCCCATGATCTACCTCCTCCAGCCACACTCCATCTTCCTCCAGTTACAACCAGTTAGTCTATTCAAACTAGGATGGACTACATAAGTTATAGCTCTTATAATCTAATCATTTCCCCCTCCAACATTCCTGTATTAACACATGAGTTCTGGAGGGACACATTCAAACCATAACAAGCACTGTCTCATTTATTAACACCTTAGATGTTGTTAGTCTGGTTTTTCTCTATTTTTTGCCTCTGATATATATCCCCAGGATATAGAACATAGTCTAGAATAAAATAAGCACTAAATAAATATTTAGTTAATAAATGACTGGTTTTTTTAAGTAGTTTTACAATACAAGGGCTGTGAGAAAGGAACATACAGACTTTCACTCACTATGCACAAGGTATTTTAGGTCCATTTCTTTATCGCTCAGCCAAGCAGGGGTTACCTGTCACATTTTCCATGAGATAAAAAAGATTCAGAGGTTAAACAATACTCTGACCAAAAGAAAAGAAAACTTGGAACCAGCTAGTCCACCTGGCTGAGTTAGGTGCAGGTCCAAGACTCTGCTGAGGAGAGACAGAGGACACAGATGGAAACTACCCTGAACCAGAGTAGGTGAAAGGTTGATTTAGGAAGCTGAGTGACGGGTGAGAAGCAACACAGGAAAAGAAGAGCTACTGACACTGCGTTGTAACTGACTGGACAGTAGCCAGGCAAGGGGCACAAAGGGTGGACAGCAGGATTCACAGAAAAAGAGAAAGGGGGTGTGGGAGCCCTCAAGAGTGAGGGGATAGAGGCCTGAGAACTGGGGAAACCAAGATGATGCATGTCATGTTGCTGAAAGTTTTTCAAAGTACAAACTGTCTAGAACTACAACAAATCAAGCAAATAATGGTATAAACACAGTGACAAAGATGATGGTCACCTATGGTCATTTATTGGTCAAGATGTTTTTAAATCTTTTTTAAAATCTTGTTTAGAAATCTAAAGGGAAAAGCCAGCTTTCACCAGAAGAGAACATTATAATTCAGAATTATTGACTATGCAGAAAAATGTTTAGAATGCTGAAGCAAATAGTTCAATGTGTACAGATTTCATGAATAATAGAACCTCAAATGAGTTACCATAGCTACCAAGAGATAATTAATTTTGAGGAAACAAAAGAAAAGGGATACCATTAGGGGTAGTTTTCAAAGGGCTGAAATAATAAATGTGGCATCCAAATTTAGCTCACATTACCTCCCAACAGGAACTACCAATGCTCCTTTCCACATGACCACTTTTGACATCCCCCATCCCCTGCCCTTCCCTTCTTTGAGCTAATCTAAATCCCACTCACAAGACTCCATCATTTCCCACCTGTTCCACATCTTGCCTAAAATATACAATTGTAACTTATTATTTATTTTTAAAAAACATTAATTAAGTGCTAAGAAAGGAAGAGAAGATCTAAATAGGTAAGTACATAATTCAGAATAAACTGGTAAGGGCTGAAGTAGGCACGAACTTATATAGAGAGAGGGAAAGTAAAGCTAACTATGAGAAAGAATTCACACAAGATGGGATATCTAAGCTGGGTACTGAAGCATAAGCATTATTACCCAGGCCCCTCAAAAAAGAAGAGGAAGAAGGATTTTAAGTAATCCTATTTTGTTGGCTGATTTCCTAAAGAAGTACCTTGTAGGCATTAAAAAAAAATGTTTCCTGCCTACCCTTCTCTAAAATTACAAATTCAGTGAAGGCAAAACTGAGTTTTAGACTTCTTTCCTATCACCTATAGTGTCTAACACAAGTGCTGAGCCAAATTTCTTGTTCACTATTAATCTCCAGAACATACAATGATTTATAACAATTACCCTTTGAACTAAATTACACCAATCTTCTAGCACTCCTATTTATTTGATACACATGAAAATCAAATTTTAAATAATCTTATAGCTGGTGCTATAATACCAACGGGCAAAATCAACAGATACGTCGGGATCAGCAAGGCAAGGACAGAGGCGGAAGAGAGAAAGCAGTCCTTTGCCGGGAAAAACTCAACACTGTGTTAGACCTGCTTACCCTCACTGTACAGTTTAGTGTGTGAGTTTCACAGTGATTAAGGTTTAACACTTTTCAATGCTTACGGTCCTGATGGTCTTTCTTTACAAGGCTAGTCACAGCTCCTACAAATGTTTTCCAAATTCTCTAGTTAGGCCCAAGAATGCAGACAAGACCACTACAGTCAAATAGGACTTCAAAGAGAAAATGTAATCCACTTACTGATGGCTGAACCTGACTCAGTGTCAACACTGGGTCACCTTACTTACTCTTTCAGGCACTTAATTTCCAGGTACTAAAATCCACTTTACTCTAGAAGTGCACTGTCAATTTCCTCGCTTGGAAATAGGACTAATACTTGTATATTTCACAGACTTATTTCAAAGATTAATGAATAAATGTACCTAAACTGCCTAAACAATGCATGGCATGCGGTAGGTATCGATAATTTGATATCCGGACTGGAAAGGTGAGGCACTAGAAGAAGAAGAAAGAGAGAGGCACACAGAGGTGATGGCAGCAGCAGAACTGAAGCTCATCAGGGCTGGCACTGGATGCAGGATGACTTGGCTGGCCACCCTTTGGCACATGTGCCCAGAGCCTATTCAACTCCAGTGTTCCAAGCTGTTTAACCACATTCAGTTCACTGCCACTGCAGGCACCTCAGTATCAGAAAAAGCCTGCCAAGTCCAAGTATTTTTTTAAAAAAAAAAAGAAAAGCACTCCAAGTGATCAAGCGAATAAAGAGGCTTTTCTTGAAAGAAAAGTTCATTTATTGTGATTCAGTAAAGCATTGCGGTATGGTCCTTGCAACTGCTTACACATTTGCTGCCATGTTGGTATATCAGCTTAAATTAAAAACTAGGACAGGGCTCAAGACTGGTGCATCTGGCCAGACAAGGAATCTAGATTCTATGGGACGGCCACACATTGAATCAAGAAGGCAGAGGGCAGCAATATGTAAATTTACATTCCTTTGTTAATAAATAAACACATGCAAAAAAGTAGAGTCTATTTTCTCTCAAACTGATTGAATCTTCTTAGCATGTCTTACCCACACACCCTTCCCTGCAATCCATCCCTATTCGAGACAGGTGGCAGGAGTCAGAATAACTAAATTCGGTCAAATATGTTCTTCTCAGACTGATCTGAGCAGACTCTTTAAGTAACTTCGCCAATGTTTCACTTAGATAGTTCAGATAAATACTCTGTCATTGAGATTTCTTTCCTCTGCCCTAATTTACTTCAGGACAGTATCTTATTACATGAAGAAAGCCTCTAAGTACTCCAACTTAGAGAAGAAGAGTTGGGCCTCATACCCACACAAAGTTCTCGATTCATCACAATCCTCACTACAGAATACACTGACAAGCTACTCCTAGACAGGTAACCAGTAAGGTAGGATTGGTCCTCTATGAAGGTATTCTTTCCATTATTGTTGCTATTGAATGGGAATAGTGATAGGCGTGTACAAGGTCCCACCCTTGTACTGTGGTCTCTGACTGCTACATATTGAATGTTTCTGTTCCCCCAGAATTCATATGTTGAAACCAAATCCCCAGTGTGGTTGTATGTGGAAGTGGGGAGTAACTGGGTCATGATAATTGAGCTCTCAAAAATGGGATTAGTGCCCTGATAAAAGGCCCCAGAGAATTCCTCTGCCCCTTCCACAGTATGAGGACACAGCAACAAGGCAGCTATTTATTAAACAGGAAGGGGCCCTCACTAGACACCAGCACCTTGACTTGAACTTCTCAGCCTCCAAATCTATGAGAAACATTTCTATTATGTATAAACCACCCAGTCTATGATATTCTGTTACAGTATCTAAAACAAAGTAAGACACTAATCTTAAAAACCCTGCACATATAGACTCTCTCTTTGTAACCTCAGGCCTCCATCAGTCCCTTCACCAGGGTACACGGGCACTAATAGGCCTCTTTCACACTTCAATTGAGCCTTGAGAAATGGAGTGTGCCTCAGACTCCACCTGCTTTCTGTCACTGCCTCCATGCCATCGCTTGTGTACAAGCTGAAAGTTGCCAGCTACCCAGCTGTGGAACCTAGGAACCACAACACTCAGGGAATGCAATGGTATAGTCAGAACAAGAATGAGAACTGAGCAGGAGGAAACACTTCATTTACACCTTTAATGTAATACTTTATATCACAATGAGCTGAACCATGTTTGTCTTTTATACTAAACAATGAAAATTAGTCTAAATTGAACTAAACCCTACACCTTTTTCATCTTTCTATCTCCAGATGCCTAATGCATAATAAATTCTCAGATTTTTTTTTTCTTTTTTCAATCCTTTAAAAATCACTGAATACGTAAGAAACAAAGGTATTATGCCTCACTGGCTGAGATAAAGACCAGACAAGCTTTGCACAAGGTCACTAACTATCTAGCTTTAACTTCTTCCACCTGATATTTAACTATAACATATCTGTACTCCTATTTTTGGGGTGTGATCTTAACAAATACTCCACAGTTGCTCCTTTTCTGATTCATGTAAATCTCCAAATTTATGGTTAAAATTCTAACTATAGTTAAACATATATTAAATTCCTTAAAACAATTTACCCCAGTAACTATCTTTGGATAACAGTGGTATATATATACAGTAAGTTCTCAATAGTATGTTGAAAAAAATATAAGAACAGACTTTAAACAGGTAAAGACACTCTCCTTTTGGGGGGATGGAGGTTGTCCATACTAAATTTGACTAAAAATTTCTGTGACCTCCCAGAAAACCATCTTTCGGCTAAAAGGCTGAAATCCTTTGTACAGTCCAGAGAATAGCTCAGTGGGAGAGCCCTTGCCTAGCATGCATAAGGCCCTGGGTTCAATCACTAGCACTGAAAAAAATTATCTCCTTGAACAATATAAGTGAAGGTGATGGTGTTATGATGCAAGGAACTCAATAATAGGAGTTATTTAGAACTAAAATTATTATTTTAAAGGAAATTATCACTCAATAATTAGAGTTATTTAGAACTAAAATTATTATTTTAAAGGAAATTATCATATAATGAAAAATTAAGATCATGAAATTGAAAACTTATTCTCAGCTCCAGATGATGACAACAATGTTAATGAATGAGGAGATGATGGTGATAGAGATGGTGGGTAGCAACAGAGGAGGAGAAAGGAGATAACAGAAAATGAAGCTGTGAAGAGGAAATGAATAATGAAAACTATTTAAGAGCAAAAGTCAGATTTTATAATATTCTTTTTGGGACCCTATGAGTCTTTTGAGAGATGAGTCTTCAAGTATTGATCATTACAAAGTATGGATTTATCACTTGCCATGTGCAAGGCACTGTACTGGACCCGGAAGATAAAACAAACTTTATGACTACATCAGAGAACCAAAAAGAGTAGACATAAATGTAAACAGGTAAACCACCACAAAAAGGGAATTTCAGTCCTTGACCCTCAACACTTATTGCATACACACGTATGCATGCTATACACATACACTCTCTCTCTCTCTTTCTCTGGGGGCACTGTAGGCCAAAACACAAAAGTATAGCTCCTAAAAAATAACGGAGAATATCTTCATGACCTAGGAAATAGGCAAAGAATCCCCAGCCATGATTCTTACACACACAAAATCTTAGAAAGAAAAAAAAAAGTTAAAACTGAGCCAATTAAAATTAAGAATTTTTTCCTACTCAGACAACAAAATAATAAAGCAAAAAAGCACATTATACAGTAAGAGATTTTGCCACACACATAACCAACACTGTGCCAGTATTATAACAAGCATACTTTTTTAAAACCCTGCACAAATCAGGGGAGGAGCAAGGGACAGATGCTCCCTAATATTAAAAAAACTGGAAAAAAAATACCCACCACAAAGTCCAAGTGTTCCTTAATAAATGAAAGGATACACAAAATGGGAGATATATATATATATATATATGTGTGTGTGTGTGTATACACACACACACACACACGTATACATATGTATACAATGAAATAATATTCATCAAAAAAGGAATACTCTGATACATGCTACAATGGTATTGAACCTTGAAAACATTATACAAAGTGAAGAAAACCAGACACAAAATGATGAACACTGTATAATTGCAATTATCTGAGGTACCACCTAGGTTAGGAAAACTCAGGAGTAGGCAGTAGACTAGAAGTTACCAGGGAGCAGGGGAAGTTGAAAAAGGGGAGTTATTGCTGAATGGTTATAGTGCTTCTGTTTAGGATGATGAATACATTTTGGAAATTGACAGTGATGACAGATGTACAACTGTTAATGCTCTTAATGCCACTAAATTGTGTACTTTAAAATAGTTTAGAAGGTAAATTTTATTTTATATATTTTAACATAATTTTTATAAATTAATAATATAATATATCAAAAACCATTGGATTGTATACTTTAAATGGATAAATTATATAGTATGTGAATTCTGTCTCAATAAAGCTATTTTTAAAATACTAGCAAAAAATTTTCAACACATAATCCATGCACAAAAAAAAAGGATACCTAAATGACAAATAAAAAGGGGTAAAGGTGAGTAACTTCACAACTAATCAGAATACAAAATCCCTATAAACCTACACACAAAGAGATACCACTGTGCACCCATTTGAATGACTAAAGCAAAATACACTAGACTGTTGCTACTTAGTGTCTGCAAGAACATAGAGAAAATGGAACTCTTATAACCTGCTAGAGGAATAAAGATCAGCACAATCACTTTGGGGAAAACAGCAGTATCTAGTAAAATTGAATATGCAATTTGTTTCTAAGTATATATCCAAAAGAAATGTATTCTGACTGGTCATGTAAACTGTGGCAGCAGGCATCATGGGGCAGACAAAGTTTAAGAAGAAGAGACAGTAAAGTGCAAGGCAGAGGCAAGAGGGAACAACACTAAGGACAACTCATATAATCAAGCAACTCTCTTTAAGATGCCAAAGGCTCTGTGAAAAATTAAACTTCAGCCAGGAAAAGCCATGATGCGGACATCTCATGGAGACACAGTCAGAATTACAAATCTTGTGCTATTTGCTAATATACAATACAAATATTAATAAAGATAATACAGTTGCCCTGCCGCAAAATGGTAAATTTTATCACTAGATTAAGACACTAATGAAAAACTGTACATCAAGGTTGTTGATTTTAGTATTCTGGGAGGAAAAAAGTAATAAAATAAAGTTTATCCTTTAATCCAGATTCTAAAAGTATGAAAACACATCTCGGTTTTCCCAAGAAGAGAAGTCATTAAAATATGATTTTCCTTTGGCTTAGCACCATACAGTTGGAGGCATATACATCCGAACAAAAACTTTCAGTGAATATTGATAGCAACTTTACTTACAGCCACCAAGAACTAACATGAATCAAGATGTTTACAATACATAAATAGAAAAATTTGTCACATCCCTACAATGGACTATTCAGTGATAAAAAGGAATCTTAGCTGCCAAGATACACAAAAACATGGAAGAATCTTAAATGCATGTTCTAAATAAAACATATAAAACTATAGAGATGCCAAGCAGATTGATAGTTTTTAGAGATTTAGGGAGGAAGGATAGTTGAGTAGGTAAAGCACTGGGAATTTTCACTGAAACTGTTCTGTATGACACTGTAATTCTGGATATATAACATTTGCCAAAACCCGTAAAACCTGAATTGTGCAAATTACAGAAAATCATTTAGGATACAAGGGAATCCAGGGATGAAATGAAGAATGTGACAAAAGAACCTAACCATTACAAACATATTACATATAACATCTTACCAAACGTAGAAAACTATTTCACCGAAGGACATAGTGAGAAAAGTGCTGCTAACCTAAGTAATTCTGGAAATGGGTGCAATCTCACAAACTAAAAACAAATGAGCTGTATATAAGTACATACACTAGTTGATAAAGTTGTATTCCACAGGAGAATAGATTAACAGTTCTGATATAGCTATAAAACATATATGAGAATTGAACAATTCAGGATATGGCTGGCAGACAGTATGATACAGATTTCTTATTGCTGGAGCAACAATTTATAGATAAGCAAGGGGTAAGGGCTAGAAAGATCCACGTAATAGGTTTGAGTCAGCAACATCCTAGTAAAAAGTTCTATTTATCTTATACAGGTATAGCTATTCACAAGCAGAAATAATCATAGTGTAAACATATATGGTATAAATACACAGGTTAGCATACACACACATTTCAGTTCTCTGTCAGCAGAGAGGACCTAAAAGCAAAGAAATCCCAATAGCAAAGGAGTACAGGAAGTTGTTGGTCTTTCTGGTTACAAACCTCTTTCAGAAAAACTTCATCTCTTATCATCAAGCTTGCATTAAAGGATTTATGAACAACAAAGATAGTCCTGCTACCAAAAAAGCTCTGAAGTATCAGAGACTCCCTCTCAGAAACCAGGGACTAAGGCCATTCATGTTCATTATTAAGCAGCAGACACAAATGATTATATTAGTAAGCAAAAGTATTAAAATTTTATATTAGCTATATTTCCAATATTCAGAAGAGAGCTAAACCCACAACACAAACTTCATCAGATGTGTGAATTACAATGTCTTAGATGAATAATGCAGTGAACAGAAGTTGGGCAGATCAGACATTTCAGAAGACAAGTTGAGCAAACTTGAAGACCGCAATAAGAACTATCAAAAATAAAGCATGAAAGAGAGGACAAAAAAATATGAACAGAGCATCAGCAAAGGGTAAAACAACTTCAAGAAAATAACCACACCTATAACTGAAGTCCTTAAAAACGGGGGAGGGGTGTGCCAGAGATTTCTTGAAGAAATAACAGTCAAAACTTTTGAGTTAAATGAAAAAAAGTACAGCTCCCAGAATACAGCTCTCTAAGACATAAAAAGCTCACTGAACCTCACGTACAAGAAAGAAACAAACCCCAGGCCAAGACTCATTGTACCCACATTGCTTTAAACCAGTCATAAATATAAAATCTTTCGAGTAGCCAGAGAAGAAAATAATACATGCATATAGAGAATCAAAAATAAGAATGAAGCACATTTCTTGCTGAAAAGTGCAAGTTGCATGACAGTAGAGAAAATTCTTAAAAATTTAAAAAGAAAAAAAATGTCAACCTGGAATTCTTCACAGAGGGAAAATATTTTCTAATAAAAATGTAAAATAAAGATATATAAAACATGAAACAAATCATCACAAACAGATACATGTATAAGAAATAATAAAGAACATCCTTCAAGCAGAAGAATAAGGCTACCAGATGGTAATCTGGGTCTCCCCCTAGAAATGGAGACTTTGTTTTGCTGGATGCTTCAGAATGATGCTGAATACAAGTGGTAAGAGCAGACATCTTTGACTTGCTCCTCATCTCAAGTAAAAGCAATATAACATCCACTAAATACCAATATGTTGTCTGCATAGATGGCTTTTACCAGTTTGAGTAAATGCCCTTCTATACCTAGTTTGCTGGAAGTTAAGGTTGTTGAAGTTAAGGTTGTTGGATTTTCTTCTGAGTCTACTGAAATTAGGATGTGTTTCTGTCTTTTAATCTGTTAAAATTATGAATGCATTCAAATATGTATAAAAAGATACATATAACATTGATAGCAGCATTATTTATGATAGGCCCAACTTAAAACAATCCAAATCACTATTGGCTGGAGGACAGATAAATCAATATCATGGAATACAATTAAATGCTATATTGCAATGATGATGACATGCAAAGTCTTGAGTAAATCACATAAACAATGTTGAATTTTAAAAGCTAGACACAAAAGACTGCTTCATGAATATGAATTCTGTTTATATAAATTTCAAAAACATGAAAACTAATTTCTAGTACTGGAAGCTATATAAAGTGGTTACCTTTGGGGAGTTACTGTGTGTTGGTGATGCTATCTTTGAACCTAAATGTGTTACACATCATTTGTATAACCCTGTGATGAATCATTAAGTAGTAATCCAAAGGTTTCCATGCTAATTTTTGTGTATATTACACTTCTGAAAAATTTTTTGTCTGTGGTCACTCTTGTCTTATCTAGAAAATAAGGCATCATAAAGAAAAAATGTCCTTCAATGAAAAAAACAAATACTAGTAATAGAAAGGTAGCACATATAAGAAGATAGTAGGAGGCTACTGTAAACTTAGTTCACATAAACTGTATTAATCTTTTCAAAACTGGAGTACAAAGAAAATATAAATTCAATCCACAGCATAAATGAACCTATGCTTTCTAATAATTTTTTGAGAGTAAAAAATGTCTAAGTTTCAGTAAAATTTTTTAAATTCGTGTGACAATTTCAATTTCATTATAGAATTTCAATGTTTGACTGCAAATGACAGAATTAGATTATCTATTACATAAAGCAAGAGAAAAAATCTAAAATTCATCCATTTACTCCATAAATTAAGCACCTTTCATATGCACAGCACAAAGTGCACATCCTGTGAAGCCTGCAAGAACAGGCAGAACAAAGCACAGCAGTTTAGCGATGGGTACCAAAGGAGCAGCACAAACTGTAAGAGCTTAGGAAACTATAAAAAGAAAAGATTCTTAGAGCAAAGTCAGGCAGCCTTAGGCAGCTGGTCCTGAAAGAGTAGATAATACAGACATCAAGATTATAGGCTGTCAAAAAAATAATAAAATACCTAGAAATAAGTCTATCCAAGGAAGTGAAAGATCTCGACAATGAAACTACAGAACACTGAAGAAAGAAATTGAAGAAGACTTTAGAAGATGGAGAGACTTCCTATGTTCATGACTAGGCAGAATTAACATTACTAAAATGGCCAAGTACCAAAAGCAACATATTCAATTTAATCCCCATCAAAATACCAATGACATTCTAACAGAACTAGAAAAGAAAAAAAAAAAAAAAAAAAACAGTCCTGAAGTTCATTTGAAAGAATGAAAGACCCAGAATAGCAAAAACAAATTTAAGCCAAAAAACAATGCTGCAGGCATCACAACACCTGACTTTAAATTATACTTACAGAACTATAGTAACAAAACCTGCATGGTACCGGAATACAAAAGGACACATTGACCAATAGTACAGAAGGGAAGATACAGAGACAAGAGACTCCAAGATGGCCGCGAATAGAGTGCATCGCACCCTGTGTACCGCGTCACTGCGTGGGTGAATAACGAGTTAGAGCAACGAAGGGCTATCTGGTTAGGAATTTACAGCAAAATAGGGATGCACCGAAACCTAGAGGAAAGGATTTCCAGCACCGAGGACCGGTTATTGAATCTCTAACACGAGCCAACCGTGCGACCGGAGTTCCAGGCTGACTGATCCGCAGCCCATCGCAAGGCCCGCCCCACGGCTACAGACAGCGGGGCGCCACCGAGAAGCAACCAGCCAGCAGAGAGAAACAGTGCTATGGATTCTGTGGAATCCTG
Source organism: Marmota marmota marmota (assembly GCF_001458135.2). Classification (NCBI taxonomy): domain Eukaryota; kingdom Metazoa; phylum Chordata; class Mammalia; order Rodentia; family Sciuridae; genus Marmota; species Marmota marmota. Next base: position 1,027,720 of record NW_025999968.1, on the reverse strand, counting down.
CCGGCTGTGCCCTCACTGAGCTTCGGGCTGAGTTCGGGATTTGAGACAGGGAAGGAAGCGGTCCAGTTCTATCTTCCACAATGGAAAGTCCACCAAGGAAGCCAGCGGCCACCATCTTGGAGAGCTGATGTCACCACCAACACTCTCCGACAGATTGCAACAATAAAACAGGTGTGTGTTACACAGCCCATCTCCCATACAGCAGGGAATTCGCATAAAATCTCTCCCAGGCTTCCCGGGGGAGGGATTATCAGAAAGAGCCTACACAGAGACGCAGGGAAAGGAAGAGACACCTGACCTTCAACTCCCCCTCCCATCAGCGGCGAAAACGAAACCTGTCTAGCCAGCACTGGGGGAGGGGCAAGCGAAAAAAATCAAAACAATAGGGTGCCGGGGTTCCCAATAGCCACCCTCCACACCCAGCAAACTGCAGGCCCAGAGGACAGTTTGAACTGCCGAGAGGCATCACACAGGGAAAGGCCGGGCTAGCAGGAGAAGCCAGGGCTGCCAGGAGAAGCCAGGGGACGAGAGGCCAGGCCCTCGCAACTGGGCGGCTAGAGACCGCCCGCCTGCCGGCGACCGACTGCCCGCCCGCTGCCCGCACGACTGGGCGGCTAGAGACCGCCCGCCCGCCGGGGACCGACCGCCTGCCCGCTGCCCACGC
>NW_025999968.1:1001721-1019810 GCF_001458135.2 Marmota marmota marmota | reverse complement strand
AAACAAGGGAGAGAATTGAACAACAGCAGATGAGGTAGAGAGGGAAGATGGGAGGGGAGGGGAGGGGGGATAGTAGGGGATAGGAAAGGTAGCAGAATACAACAGTCACTAATATGCCATTATGGAAAAATGTGAATGTGTAACCGATGTGATTCTGCAATTTGTATTTGGGGTAAAAATGGTTGTTCGTAACCCACTTGAGTCAAATGTATGAAAGATGATATGTCATGAGCTTTGTAATGTTTTGAACAACCAATAAAAAAAAAGAAATAATTTAAGAAGAAAATTCAAGAAGAAAAATAAGTCTAAGGAGAATATAGAATACAACAAATAATGATGAGAAAGAAGTAACTTTGCAAGATCACACTGAGAAGAGAATCCTTTATTGTAGAGCATATGGAAGCTTTGGATTAATTTTCAATAAATTTATTAAGTCACATAAACAAAAAAAAAGATACAGAGACAAGCTCACACATAGAGTATCTTATCCTTGACAAAGGTGACAAAGACATATATTAAAGAAAAGACAGTCTTTTTAACAAATGGTGCTGGGACAACTGGTGATCCATATGTAGAAGAATGAAACTAGACCTTATCTCTCACCCTGCACCAAAATCAACTTGAAATGGATCAAAGACCTCAGATTTAGACCAGAAACTATGAAACTCTTAGAAAATGTAGGGTCAACACTCCAGCTTTTAGGGACAGACAGCAACATTCTCAATAAGAGCCCTCAAGCTCAGGAAATAATGCCAAGAGTTAATAAATGGGATAGCATCAAATTAAAAAGCTTCTGCCCAGCAAAGGAAATAATAAGAAATTTAAAAATTTAAAAAGAGAACCAGAAATGCAAATCAAAACTACTCTATGACATCATCTCACTCCAGTCAGAATGGCAGCTATTAAGTACACAAAGAACAATAAGTGTTGGAGAGGATGTGGGGGAAAAGGTACACTCATACATTGCTGGTGGGACTACAAATTGGTGCAGCCAATATGGAAAGCAGTATGGGGATTCCTTGGAAATCTGGGAATGGAACCACAATTTGACTCAGCTATTCTTCTCTTCAGTCTATACCCAAAGGACTTAAAAACAGCATAGTACAGAGACACAGCCACATCAATGTTTATAGCAGCACAATTCACAATAGCTAAACTGTGGAGCCAACCTAGATGCCCTTCAATGGATGAATGGATAAAAAAAAAAGTGGCATATATACACAATGGAATATTTATTACTTAGCATTAAAAGAGAATAAAATCATGGCATTTGCAGGTAAATGAATGGCATTGGAGAAGATAATGCTAAATGAAGTTAGCCAGTACTCCCCAAACAACAAATGCTGCATGTTTTCTCTGATATAAGGAGGCTGATTCATAGTGGGGTAGGGAGGGGGAGCATGGGAGGAATACATGAACTCTACATAGGGTAGAAGGGTTGGAGGGGAAGGGTGGAGGCGGGAGTTAGCAAGCATGGTGGAATGTGATGGACATCATTATCCAAAGTACATGTATGAAGATTATTGATGTGCCCATACTGTGTATACAGAGATATGAAAAATTGTGCTGTATATGTGTAATAAGAATTGTAATGCATGCCACTGTCATTTATTTTTTTAAAAAATCAATTTCAATTTTTTTTTAAATGGGAGAAAATCTTTGATAGCTACTTTTCTGACAGAGTATTAATATCTAGAATATATAAAGAGCTTGAAAAACCTGACACCAAAAAATCAAATCACCCAATTAATAAATGCAGAAATGAATTAAACAGAGACTTCTCAAAAGAAGAACTACAAATTGCCAACGAATATATGAAAAAAAATGTACAACATTGTTAGCAATTAGGGAAATGAAAATCAAAACTACACTGAGATTTCATCTCACACTAGTCAAAATAGTAGTCATCAAAATACACATAATAATAAATGCTGGAGAGGCTGTGAATAAAAAGGAAAACTTTCACACTATTAGTGGCATTATAAATTAGTAAAACCACTATGGAAATAAGTATGGATGTTCCTCAAAAAACTAGGCATGGAGACACCGTATGACCAGCTATACCACTCCTCAATATTTATCCTGAAGAACTGAAGTTCTTACTATAGCTATACACGTATGCTCACATTTATAGCAGCACAATTCACAATAGCCAAACTATAGAACCAGCCTATGTATGCATCAGTGGATGAATAGATTTTTTTAATGTGGTATATACACACAATGGAATTTTTTTCAGCCATGAAGAAAACTGAAATTATGTCATCTGCAGGAAAATGGATGGAACTAGAGATCATCATGTTGAGAAAAATAAGTCAAACTCAGAAGATTATGTTTTTATCTTATATGTGATGCTAGAGAAGAATAAAAAAAAAAAAAGAAAGGTGGGATGGATCTCCTAAAAGTCAAAGGGTATGAGTAGAAGAAAGGGATCAAGGGATAGGAGGTAGTGGAGGAGGGAGAAAGTGCTGGGAAGTGATATTGGCCAAATTATATTGTTACACTGTGTGCATATATGTACAAAAATCCCATCATTTTGTATAACTATAATACACCAATTTAAAATGTGGAAAATAAAATGTTATAGACTGAGGTGTTTCAGACCAACAAGATGAGGGTGAAGGGATAGGGATGGAAGTCAGTGGTACAGCACTTGCCTAGCATGAGAACAGCCCAGGGTTCAAAAGAAGATATATCAGAAGAGGGTAGAAATGACAGCAACAAAGTTGAAGATGCAGATATGACCAAAGTGTTAATAGAGGAGCAGTGGAAATAGTGAAATGCTATGGAAGACAATTAATTATACCCTAAAAGCTTTGGAATTTATCCCTTAAGACTTCTGAAGTTTGCTGCTGCTGTTGAAAGAAGAAAGGAATATAATGAACGCAATGTTTGACAAAAAAAAATCAATTTAGCAGAGAGTAAAAAATGAAGTGAAGAAGGACAAAGACCAGCTAGAGTATGCAATAATATAAACTTAAAATGGTAAGGATATAAATTAACAAGGGAGTAAGGAAAAGATAGCAAGAAGATCACTGAAAAGCCTTGAAATATTTCATAGTTTTCACATATTAAAAAAAAACTACTTTGCCTACAAAATTACATGGATCAAGGACTTGTATGGCATCGTGCTGCCATGACTGACATAGTCCCCAAAGTCTGGACAATATCAGACATTAGGCCAGATACAAAATCAGCCTGCCTGAGTATTACATTTGGAATGAGATATCCCCCAAAAGCTGCTGTGTTCATGCAGAAGGTAAAAAGCTTATATTATGAGCCGTAAATTAATTAATGGATTAATCAGTGAATTAATCCATTGGATGGATTACTGGGTGGTAACTGAAGGAAGGTGGGGTGTGGCTAGAGAAAGTGGGTCACTAGGGGCATGCATTAGCAATTATATATTTTGTCTGTAGTACTTCCCACTCTCTCTGCTTTCCAGCTGACATGTGATGAGCACCTTTCCTCCACCATGCCTTTCTGCCATGATGTTCTTCCTCATCTTGGGCCCAGAGCAAAGGAAACAGTTGTCTATGAACTGAATCTTTGAAACCATGAGTCCAAAATAAACTTTTCCTTTTCTAAGTTGTTCTTGTCAGGTATTTTGGCAACAGCCACAAAAAGCTGATTAACACAGAAATTAGTTCCAAGAAGAGGGGTTGTTGCTGTGACTAACCTGACCATGTGGTTAAGAAGCTTTGGAACTTATCTGCAGGAGCAGTTTGAAAAAGTTTGGAGATGCAGGCTAGAGAAGCCCCAGAATGCTTTAAGCTGAGATTCATGGAAGACACTGGTGTGAGCTCAGAAGACAGGAATGAAAATAGGAATGTGGACAGTAAAGACAGTGCTCATGAGGTTTCAGAATGGAACAGGCACAGCTCTATTGGAAACTGGACTAGAAGCAATTTATGATACATTCTGGCAAAGAATATGTCTACATTTTTTTCACATCCTGAAATTTTCTGTGAAGCTGAATTATAAGTAATGGACTACTCAAAACTTCAAGGAAAACACAACATTCAGGAAGTGGTATGAGTGTTGCTGGCAGCTTTCTGCCAGCTTTACTGGAAGAATTGGGGGGAAAAGCAAAGCAGAAAGATTTTTAAAAACTTGCAGTTTGGCTGGACAAGAAGCACATGTAACATTGGGGCTAAGGAAGTTGTGATTAGTGAAAAGACTGCCACCACTAACAAGAAGCTAATTACTTTGTACAGAGACAGCAGGAAAAAACCTTTAAGGGTATATGCAAAATCAGCAAGACCATAACACCATAGGCTGAAAGATGTAAAAGGGAAAATCTCTTTGAGTAGAAACCTTGGGGGCAACCCTCTTGCAAGGGTGGCCTAGAAAACTATTTCCCTATAATTCATTTCATCATTCTTCACCACTCAAGCATTCAGAGGCTTCTGCAGTCATGATCAAGGAGCCTACTATGCTCAAGCTGATGGGAGACCTTGGTATCATCCACATGGTGCTAGTTCTGCAAGAATGCAGGATGCTGGAGTTAAGGGTACATGGAGGCTTTCACCAGGGTTTTAAAGAAAGGCCTAGGAGTCCAGGCAAGTGTAGCAGGGATAGAACCTCCACAGGCAGTTCCTGAAAGGATGACACATGAAGCTGTGAGGAGAAAGTCGAAGCTTCAGTGGAAGCTTCAGTAGGTTCTTTCCTACTATCTCTGTATAGGACTAAGAGATGCCAAGGAACATCTGCCAAGGAAAGCTGCTGGTTACAGACAGAGCAAGTTTAAGAGAGAGGCCAATATGCTACAAACACAAAGCCACAGGAAAGGACTGCTCAAAGTCTCTGGAGTCCACATCTCACCACCATGTGTTCCAGAAGCTAGAAATGAAGTCAGCGTATTTAATATTTGTCCACCAGCATTTTACTTTTCCTTTGACCCTATCCATTTATTCTATGCCCCTACTTATCCCTTTTGGAATGGAAATGTTGACTCTGTGCCATTATATATTATATGTATATAACTTGCTTTTGATCTTTATAGGGACTCAAAGGTGAGAGGTTGTCCTGAGTCGCAGATGAAACTTTGGACTTGGACTTTGAGGCTATGCTAGACTATTGAGACTCTGAGGATGCTTGGAGATGGACTAAACGCATTTTGCATTGTGAGATCAACAGGAGCTTTGGGGAATAAGGGTGGAATATTACGGTTTGAATATGATGCTTCCCCCAAAAGACCCTATGGTAATGCAGAAGGTGAAATTATTAGATTCTTAGATCTATAACTTACCCAGTTGATTAATCCATTTTGTGACTAAGAATTTGAATGAATTAATGACTTGAATGGATTATTGGATGACAACTGCAGGAAGGTAGAGTATGGCTAGAAGAAGTGAGTCACTGGGGATATGCCTTGAGGATTATATATTCTGTCCCTGGCTCCTCCCACTATCTCTGATTCGTGGCCGACATGAGGTGAGCCTCTTTCCTCTACCACCCCCTTCTGCCATGATGTTCTGCCTTGCCTCTGGCCCAGAGCAATGGAGTTAGTCATCCATGGACTGAATGTCTGAAACCATGAACTAAAACTCAACTTCTTTTTTCCTCTTCTAAGTTGCTCTTGTCAGATATTTTGGTCACAAAAATAAAAAGGTGACTAACATACTAAGATTTAAATACAAACAAACAAAGCATATATGCAAAATGTCATAAGAATTAGATAAATATATGTGTTTACCTATTTAGATAACATACATGAAACAGAAGAACAAGTAAAGGTTTTGCAAAGTTTAATGTACACACACATGGAAAGCAGAATTAACACACTTGCCACAGCTGGGAAAAACACAATGAAAAGGATTAGGGAAGCTAGGGAACAGATTCCAGTACCCTCCACTCCAAAGAGAAAGATGGTGTGCCAACTTCTACTGTCAAGAGAATCTGAGCAGAGAACTCAAGAGGAAGTGCTGAAAATTGCAAATTATTTTTGTGTTCATGGACTTCATCATCATCAGTTTATAGAATATTTGTTAGACATTGACGGAGTAAGCAGATTTGATTTATTTTAATGCAGGCAGATGGCTTGGTCATGGAAAATGTGAAGAGATTTACTGAGCGGCTTCATCAGATCAAGGACATTATGGAATTAAAGGGCTCTAAGAGACCATACTGGTCCAGCTCCCTGAAGCTCACAACATTATACTTTCTTATTAATGAGAAAGACAACTCAACCCTCTAAACTAGAAATAAACAAGGGAGAGAGGAACAAGAACACAACTAATTCCTTCAAAGAAGTACATATGTTAAAACTGAAACAAGAAATATAGATTGATCAACAGGCGACTAAAACATGTCTTGTTCCAAGGATACTGAAATCACATAAGAATTAAAGTCACAATTACAAAAAAAATATTTTCATGAAAATGAATCATGCTTAAGTTCCTGTAACTATTTTAGAGTACAAAACTCCAGAATCATCTCTTATCAGTGTAACTGAGTTTCAGGAAAACTTTAATGATCTGAAAGAAGATTCTACTTAACAAGATAACATAGTAAACAATAAGTTTAGGAATATCAAAATTATTTTAGTCTTGCCAGCTCTATTCTATTTTAGAAAATACCTGGCTATATATACAAACATCTTCTTTCATGAAAATGCAAAAAGAAATCAGGAAAATACTGTGAATGGCACAAGCCCGGCACAAACCCATCAGTGACATAAAATCAGAATTAAGATGTGTCCTGACCTCCTCTGTTTAAGTATCAACATTTCCCTGACTAAAACTCACTATTATTTTTAAGCTTACTGGCTTTTCATTTTTAATCAATAATCACACCAGTAAAAATGTCTCTATTCATCATGTAACCTAGAAGAGATAAAACTTAGAGACACCTATCCCTGGCTTAGACCAAGAAAAATAAGAGAAAAGCAAAAGGGTCTGGGGTTAAAGGTTGGTGGTCTACCGCTCTAGCGCTTATCTAGTATGTGTGAAGCACTGGGTTCAATTCTCAGCACCATATGTACGTAAATAAAATAAAGGCCCATCAACAAATTAAAAAAAAAATTTTAAAGAGAAAAGCAAAAAAAAAAAAAAAATCAAAGAAATCAAGGGAAAGGATCAAATACAAAGCTGTGGTAAAAAGAAGGTTCTTATCTTACTTAGAGCCTGCTTTGAACAACCCTTTCCTAATATACAGGATCTGCCCATGATATAAAGGATTTAAGAGATAAAAAAGAGAGAGAGAGAGAGAGATACATATACAACCTACACCAAAGTAAGAAGAAATCAATTTTAAAATGAGATTTCATAAGTTGTAAGAGTTACAAATGAACTTATTATTTATCTTAAAATGATATATGCATATTCCATTTAATGTCATCCCATATAGCACAGCTTAATTCTATGCCATTTGTCACTAATCAATTTCCCGGGGGGGGGGAGAAGAAAAATCTAACATTTCATTACAGTACACTGATCTCAAGTATAGTCAATGACCTGTGTGGGTCCCAAGTTCCTTTCAGAAAGTCTGTGGGGTAAAAACTACTTTTCTTAATAATAGTGTTATTAGTATTTTTCCCTGAGTTGACACTTGCACTGATGGTAATTACTAGGGGTTACTATAGTCTTCACTCATAGTTAAGAAAGAAAATCCAGTTTCACTAAAGAATGTCTTTGATGAAGTAATAACAATAAATTCACTAAATCTGGATCTTTTCTGTTGTATATTAACCATACAAAATGGATAGCATACAGCATAAATCACATACACTATATACTGAAGCAAAATGGTTGTCCCAAGGAAAAGCACAGGTGTAACTGGTGAACTCAAAACTGAAAGAACTCATCACTGTTTTTTGTTGTTGTTGTTTTAATTTTTTTTAGTTGTAATTGGTACAATATCTTTATTTATTCATTTTTATGTGGTGCTGAGGATCGAACCCAGTACCTCTCAGGTGCAAGGCAGGTGCTCTACCACTGAGCTACAGCCCCAGCTCCCTCATTGCTGTTTTTCATAGAGCAGGCTCCTGACTTAAAAACAATACAACAGATCTTGCAGACATTTTCTCAAAACTGAACAATATGAAACCATTATGTCAAGTAAAATAACTTTCAGTTGTTTGTTGCCAATAATAGGATTAGGGAAACTATTAAAATTTTGGAAAATGTTTATCTTACTTTGTGAATTAAACAGATTCACAATACTAGAAAACTGTTCTGATGAGATCAGTGGTGATGTTAAAATGTAATTTTTATATCATAATGTAATATCAATATTTGTAAGATCTGTAAAACAGAGTAAACCAATACTTTACAGTGATCACTGTATAATATTATAAAAATCATACATGAATAAAAGACCCAAAGTACAAGATAAACCAATGGATTTTAATATAATCAGAAATATTCATTAATATGTTTTCTGATTTCACATTGCATCCAATCTTTAAGAAACCATTATGTATTATATTTTGGTAGAATAGCAAAGTAAAATATTCACATTATTTGAAGATTCTATTAAAATACTACATATCTGTGTAAAGAATAGATATTGGTCATATATTGACAAAATCAAGATAATATATCATAACAAATGGAATGGCAGATACAGATAGGAAAATACAGTTGTAGTGAGTCAGACATTAAAAATATTTTCAAAAATGTAAAACAGAAATACTAATATTATCTGATTTTGGAAAACAAAAAGTTGACTTGCCATAAAAAATATATTATTTGTGTCAACATCTAATGGTTTTAATTGGATTAACAAACATTTTTTTGATTTTTTCACTCTTAATTTTTCATGTGGTAAATATTGACAGACATAATCCACATAAACAAATACTCATTGTGATACTCAACAATCTTTAAGACCCTAAAATCTTTAAGAACACAAAAATCTTGAGAATCTCTTCAGTATTCTGTTAACACATCTTTCTGATGCTCTCTATGGTATCTTAAGTCTTCCCCAACAACAGTTAGGATGGTGACCTGTATTTAAACATGGTCAATACACCTATGTCAACTGTACTCTAATTTTCTTAGCTAATGAAAATCTAAAATGCTAGCCTGTTAGGAAGATGTTAACACCACAAGAAATGAAGTTTACTACACTACGGCCTCTGTTTTTTGCCATGTATTTTGTGTTCTGGCAGATGATCTTAACCCATGGAGATGACAAAAGTTGTATAACTGATAGTGATGCACCTGGCCCAAAGAAACAAAGGTCAATGGGGCTGGGGCTGGGGCTCAGCGGTAGCACACTTGCCTGGCATGTGTGAGGCACTGGGTTTGATTCTCAGCACCACATATAAATGCATAAATAAAATAAAGGTCTATCAACAACTCAAAACATATATATTAAAAAAAGAAATAAAGGTCAAGTATTATGATCGATGTTTGATGTTTATTGTTAAGTCATCTTAAGCACAAAACTGAGAATTCAGTTGTGAATAGTACATAACTTTGGACATTTTGAGGGAACATAAACAACTCTGCAGCCTAAGATGATAGTCTATTAGGGTATGAATCATAATTGGCACAAACTATGAGTGGAAATATGTGGACTTTGAGAAAAGGGAGGGGCATGGGAGGGGAAGATAACTGCCTATCTCCATTGGAGTAGATTTTTATGCCCTCCACATGTGCTGATTTAACTAATGCTCCTTTTCTAAAAAAGCATCTCCAGAGCTTAATACACAATGATGCATGAAAGGAGAAGGAGAGTTTATACTACAAAAGGTGTTATTTCAACTATCTCTGTTCTTGGAAGAATAGTTCTAAGATATAGACCTCAAAAATAAGAACATACTAGACATGGAAATGGGAAACTTCACAGTTCACAAAGAATTGCCCAAAATCCAAGATCATTATTTACTAGAGAGAGCAAAATCTTTAGGAAAAAGACATTTCAAAAATGAACAACTTTCAAGTTCTAGGATTACAGGTCAACTAAGAACATATTTCCAAAGGACTGTTAAGTATGAAAATGTTAAATAAACTTCCAAACAAGTCACAGAATTTTTTTAACTCTGAAAAGAGATTTCTATCATCTCTTCAACAAAATATACATCAATATTTAAGATTATTGCAACTGACAAAGCCACACTAATACCTAAAGAAAATACATTCCCACAAACATTCTTTCGGGCACTACAAGCGCCTGGAGGTACCACTACACTAGCAAGATTCACAAATGGGGAAACATACATACAAACCTACACTGAGATAATGATATCATAAAGTTGCCTTCATGGAACAAGAGGAAACACTGGCAGATAACAATGTCTACATACTCCTCCCATGCTCAGCTTCTAAGGTGATTTCTGGATCTGCCTAGTTGTTCCAAATGTTTTTTTGTTTGTCATCAATACTTGTAACAGTGCTGAATAAGAAGAAGCAGCCAAGACTCACTAGATTTATTACCTTAGAGGAATTTGATGCTACCAGACTCTCCAAAATGGGAGAGGATGAGGATGGAAAAGGAGAGGAGAAAACAATCAACATTAATGAGAAGGCAGAGAAAGAATTTACATGAGCAACTCCTACAAACAATGAGATTTAGGATACAGGTAAAGAAAGGACCTTTGATCAAGATTTAAATTTCCTTCGATTTTTTAAAACATTGGACTAATGAGTCTTTTCAGACAGGTCTATAAGTGGCTCCATTACATCAGAATTACATCCACAATGTTACATTTTGTTATTACATATTGGTGGCCCTAAGTGAAAAAGAGCATGGACTTTCCAATCCCATAAACCTACTATGCTTTAACCATCTACACCCCACTCTAAATCTTGATAATTTATAGCTGCTAAAGATTCTCCCAAAGAACTCAATGTGGTACAAATTTTTCCTGAATTCAAAGCTTCTAGGATTTAACTTAACCTCCTTACCAGCAATGGTGTTCTTAATAAAAGTTTGCCTCTTATAATGTCAGCTCATCTGTCTTCCTCTGGATCAAAAAAGTTAACTGCTAAATGAAGAAAAATCATAAAGTAGACTTATTCAAAGGAACTTTTATGGAAAAATTTGGTGCACATTGGTAAATTTCTATTTCATTAATCCTATTCAAGAAACAAAATTAAAACTAGTGCTATTAAAATATGAGGCTTCCTCTAATACATGAGTGAGGCAGAACTGCACCACTTAGCACTTAGACAGCATATAGTATCTGATAATGGTAATGATAAACTGGTAGCAGGTCAGTGTGTAAGTCCATTATTTTCAAATTAGGAAACAAATTTTCTCTCTGACTGATTTCACAGTTCTACAACTTCAAAGCATGACAAACAAACTACTCCTATAGTCTCTTTCTTGGATACTAAGAAATCAGACACATAGGGAATTGATTAAAGCAAACTTTCACAGAAAAAAAACATCCTTCCATGGTTTAATAAGGTAGGCTTAGCCAACAAATAAACTAATTTAACTTTCCACTTTCAAGACCAAACTCAGCTCAAATCAGATGGCCTTTCAATACCACCCAAGAACTGGCAACCTCTTTTAAATCAGTTGTTCCCTCTAGACGGGGGAAGGGTTCTCTCTGAGTGCAGGCCTGGGAGCTGTTAGTGCCTTAGTGCTAGGTAGTCCAATGAAACAAAGGGGATCAATAAGTGATTATAGTCACTGCAAGGGACTACACTAGAAATTTATCAATCCTATCTCAAACTGCCCAAAGACTGAAAGATTATAAATAACTTGTTATAATCAGTCCAGAGATCAATACATTTAAAATCCTTATTCTAAATAAACTAGCTATAGATGAGAGTTTGAGTGGGAAGGCAACAACTTGCCCTGCTTTCTCCCAACTTGGCCAGTCCCTTGTTCTATATTACTCACTGTGCCTAAGGAAACTTGTACACCAGCACATCACCTTGTTTGACACTAAGTCACACGCCTTACATATGAAGATTCAAATGAGAATTTTCATTATAAATATTTCCACTATAAAAGTGTGAAAACACATTTGAAAATGCGCCATTTACTGTTACTGGGTGGGGGGGGGGGGGGTTAGGGAGAACCAAAAACAAATACCTTTCCCCATTGCATCATCACCTTGGGTCTGACAACAGTTCTAAGCATAACATTTTTAAAGTGCTTGTGATTTAATATTTAAATTGCTTTCTGAACAGTCCACATCAAATATATAGTGTATTAAGCTAACTTCCCTAAAATTTTCATATACTAGCTGTCACCTTCCATGTGGGTCAAACTACATATTTTTACTAAAAAGAGAATCCTTCCAAAACAGTTATCTAGTTAGACTTAGAGCTGAGAAATTGAAATTTACAATAAATTTTTCATCATGCCAACATTTACAAGGTTCATAATCTTTTTCCTTTCATTTTACATGGTTTTTTCTTTCTTTATACATTTTTCTTGAATTCTAGAAAGTTAACTGCTACTTCAAGGAATCACGAAAACAAGAAACACATTTCTAACCCAATGGGAGAACTATGTAGAAGTTAACTTTTCAATTCTAATTCCCTTTAAAGTTACTCCACAGAGACTTAACAAAAATGACAGAAATTAGACACTTATTTCTTTTATTGAAATGACCCTCTATTTCCTTCTGCCTTTGATGCATTATTTCTCTGCAGTGGTTGCTGCTGTTAGTTATTTATCGAGCCCCCATTTCTCTTTCCACCATGTAAATTTTGTTCAGATAACCATCCCTTTTCTTCATGCCACACTGGAAGTTCTAAAGATGGACAGTAATTCAACAAAACAATTTTGACACTACCCAATTAAAGAACTTAATTCAGTCAGGACACAGTGTTCTCCTGGAGACTTGTATGCTAGCGCAAATAGGCACTTTAGCTGCTCATCCACTTTGCCTCCCCATCATAAGAAAATTGAACATCAGTGCCTTTTCCAGGACAAAATGAACAAAGCCCAAGCTCAGCATTCAAGGATACCTACTATCTTGCCCCAAACTACCCTTCCAGACCTCTCTCTTTTGCACAGATCTCCTGCTCTAGCAGCCAGAAGCCTGGCCTTTCAAGAACATGCCTCTGCACTTTCCCCTTCACATCCTTCCTTCAAGCTGTTCCTTTGGTTAGGGAAGCCCATCCACTCCCCATCAGCCATTTCAATTCTAATCAAATTCAGATCAAAAGTAAATTTTTCCATAAAATTTTCCTTGATGCTTCCATTAATAAATGGCACTCATCATATATTCCTTGCATCATCAATTATTTGTGCATGCTTATAGCCTGTTTTAAAATTGAAAATGCCTAGCTGGGCGAGGTGGCACCCATCTGTAATCCCAGCAACTCAGGAGACTGAGGCAGGAGGATTGTGAATTCAAAGGCAGCCTCGGCAAGTTAGCAAGGCTCTAAGCAACTCAGAGAGACCTTGTTTCTAAATAAAATATTAAAAAAAGACTGGGGAATGTTGTTCAGTGGTTAAGCATCCTTGGGTTCAATCCCTAGTACCAAAAAAGAAAAAAAAAAAAAAAGGACAGAAAGAAAATGCCTTAAGAACTGCTAACAAACTTATACTTATTTGTATCCCACCACTGTCTTTATCCCACCACCATCTTTCCCCAATAGATACTGAGAGTACAGAACGCTAGCTTTGTAAATATTTGCTGAACAAATGAACACATTTTATTGAAGGTGAAAAAGTGCCTCCACAGAACAGAATATCACTAAAACTGAAATGTCCTTGTGATCGTTTTTAAAAACAATCTAGTATATAGCTTAGGAATAGTTCTGTTGAAAGCAAGGAATAAATCAGATGACCTCATAAGGCTGATTCTGCGAGTCAGAGCAACTTTGTAAGTATTGCCTAATAATTCAAAAACAAACTATACATAAATTCTATTTACAAAAGTAGCATTATTGTAATGCATACAGTTTAATGATAGATTTTTCTACCAAAAACTTGAGCTGTTCTTATAGTAATATTTATAATATTTTTATGTATATTCCAGGATTGTATAAAAAGCTCATTTAGTCTTATTTCACACTTGAAAGAAGTAGGATAGAGAGAAACAAAGGCTGGCTCAAAATTAATTTGGAAAAGGATGAAATTAATTTGGAAGCTCTAACTCATAAAATGAATACATCGATGTGACTATTGTCTGCATATCATCACTAAAAATATATCTACAGAACTCCAAAAAAAATGTTATCTATAACTTTGATGGTTTTACTGACACTAGTCTTTGAAGGGAGATACATACAAAGTTTTAATATTCTTTTCTCCTCTCCTAAATGATTGTGTACAATTTAAATCTGCTAAAATTGGATTACTTTGAGATCTGTTAGGTATATTGTAAGTTCATATAAGTCTACAAAACAACTGGAAACATACTAGTATCTCCAGAAAGACACGTGATTAACCACACTCCATAAATCATTGAACTTGCTTGTTAAATGAAAGGGTTTAAAAAAAAAAACTCTTCAGAATAAATCTCAGTAAACCACAGCAATCGATTAAATGGGATAGAAAACTTGATTCCACAGGACAATGCACACACAAAAGCAAAGGACATTGTACAAAATGAAAACTAGAGTCTAACATCTAATGGCTATTCAAAGAAAATAAAATATGACAAAGATCAGCGAGCAGAAAATTAAATTTAATAGATTTTTTTTAAAAAACCATTAACAAGAAAACAACGATGCCTTTTTTCTTTTGTTCTAAATATTGTTACAATCTATGTATTTTGGTGAGACAACTTAAATCCTTCGCAAATGAAGCTAGAATATAAAATAAATTCTTGTTTTCAAAGGCAATACAGCACATTATGCAGTTGTTTTTAAGATATCACTTTTTTAAATCTGCAGATGCTTCTTGACAAGGTTATGATAAAGCTACAATTTAAAGTTTTCCAGGAGCCACCTAGTAACGGAAACTGATTCTAAATACTGTTTCCAGATGGACCAGTAAGAGATTCCTTATCTAAAAAAGCTCCTGCATTGCCCAGAAGCATGCCTTAGAGTCAGGCGCGCCAGCAGCGGCGGAAAGGAGCCGCGGGTAGAGTTACCTCTGACAGGAACACCTGAGAGGTGCGGGTGGCCGGCGAGGCAGCTGCTGCAGGTGGGCGCGAGGCCGATCCCCAAACGAGGAACGCTCACGGTCGGGGGAAGTTGAGCTCCCAACACTTGGCAAAGACAAAAAGGCTGCGCTCCTCAATTGCTTCGCCACGGGCCTGGCCCCACCGCGAGGGGAGGGCTCGAGCTACTCACCGTGCAGGGAGAGAAGCAGCAAGGGCGCCAGCGGGGAGCTCCGAGAAGTCATCCCGGGGCCGCAGGGAGCGCGCCCGACGCCTGTCGGGCTTCTGGTCGCGGCAGCGGAGGCGCGACCGGTTCTTGGTTCTCCTTGGGACAGCCCGGTCCTCCCGGACCCGCCGGGCTGAGCTGGGTTCTTCGACGCGCGTAAGCGCCAAGAGTAGCTCCTGCCTCCGCGGAGGCTGAGCTGCAACCAGAGGTTCCCAGGCTAGCCGTCCGCCCAGTAACGCCACCGCCACCTAGCTGCCCCAGGACACGTCGGCCACTCGTACTGCCGGGGGAACCACTCCTCCCAACTCCGGCCCAGCTACTCCAGCAGCAGCCCGACTCCCGGCGGTGCCGCCCACTCTCCCGGCTTTGGGTCTCCAGGGCAACCGCGGCTCCAGCGCGACGCCTGGCGGCCCACCCGCGGAGCGAGCGCTGCGCGCAGCTGGCGCGACCCGCCACCTGTGCGCCGCGCGGCCCGCTCCCCCTCACGCCTCCGCCCTCTGGGGGACCCGAGGCGCGGACGCCTTTCTCTCTCCTGCCCTAAACTTGTGTGCGGACTGCCCGAACCCTGCAGAGCTTTAGGGTGATTTTACAGCCTTCATCAGAGCTAGCAAGTCCTCTGCTGCAGTTTTCAGATAGTTCTTTTATTCTGTTTGGCCTTTTCTCCCTCAGTCCTCTCTTTTGAAACCTAAATAATCTGAAAGAATCAGACTAGCAAAATTAGAAATCGGGAGATTTGCCCTTGTGGCTCGTTTTATTTCCTGGATACCCTTTTTCCTTTCCTGAAAAGAGTATAGACACTGTACCATGCTTCTCACTCCCCATTCCTGTCAAAAAGTCTGCCATCTTCTCTTGCCTTGGTCATAAAATTTATATCAACTTTGAGTGTTTCAAGTTTTCCTTTCTAATGTTAGCGCTCTCATGACTAATTTGAAATATTAAACTCATAGACGGTGCTTTCATTGTGGTAGTTATTTTAGAAGAACTATTACTTTGGGGGTTTGGTTTGGGTTGGGTTAGAGAAAAAGACCTTCATGGCATCTGAAATTGTTTACTCGTTCTACCTATATCTTTTCTTATAAAACCCAATCTTCATTCCTTTTCCATTTAAGTCTCTGTTCTCTGTTTTACAACCCATAGCCACTTTTTGCAACTGCATCTTAACTGAGTCCCCTAAATTTAAGGGCATCTTCTTAGGGACTGCCCAACAATCTGGGTCAATTTTTTTCAGAAGCATAGTTTAGGATTCTTGGGGACACTCAGAAATTCGGAGGGCCCCATTTACAATCCTCCAAAATTAGTATCCTCGGAAGAAAAGCAAATATATAAAACGTTTCTTAAAAACATACTTTTGAACAAGGATTGAAAGATATATGGAAAATGAAAATAATATCAAGATGGTGCACTTTTTTGAAAATGTGTTATATTTTTAAATTAAAAAGGGAATGTGTTAACAAATTCCAATATCTTTTAACAAGAATATCCTGAAAAAAATGAATTTTGATTATGAATTAGAGATGCCTCAATTTTACTCACTACTGCTCATTTGTCTTTCATATTAATAACAGAAGTTTAAATTTTCAACTATGATATCATCGCCAGGCTCATTTTCATCCTTTTAAACTCCAGGGCAAGGACTAGATTTTCTTTTCTCCACCCAATTCAATTTTTTACCCTTTCTTGCACACTTTCTTCTGTCTGATCCAATTCCAAGCAAGACATATAAGTAATATAAGGAGAAAAAAAAGGAAGCTGCAAAGCAGTCACTTTCCTTCATCATAATCTCAGATTCAATTGGAGAGAGAAAATATTTTTAATTAAATAAATAACCTAATATTCTAGGTTTAAAAGCCCTGATAAAGCAAGTTATCCCATATACTTATTACATCAATCCATCAAATATTTACTAACTACCTGCATTTTGTAAAGCACTGAGAGGAAGTTTAAACAAAAAGCCCTCAAATCAATTCCAATTGTATCTGGGCTATATCTGTGCTATCATGAATCAGCAGAGAAAGAGAATTCTCCTGCCCCTTTGTCACCACAGTGCACTTCTGCATTGCCCAACAAAAGCTGGTGAGACTCAGTAAGAGGACAGAGTGCTTAGAGTTTGGTAGAGACACTCTTTTAAGAGAAAAAGAAGTGTGGCTTCTGAAGGGAGAGTGAGGATGATCCCATCTCAGGAGGCAGATGGTAGATGGTGGACTCAAGAAAGCAGATCAGGGGTACTAGAAGCTTCAAGTGCTAGACACAGAAGTCAAAAGTACACTATCACTGGAAACAAAGGAAAGGTGTAATTTTTAATTCACAGAGATAATACCACCCACATGTACTTTGACTGCATTTTTTTAATCCCAATCTACCTATGAACACAGTAGTAGTTGTTTAAATCCCTTGAGAATTCTGAGTGGTAAGGCAACAGATAACATTGTTCACTTGTATCACACTTTATAAATTCCAAAGTGGTCATAATTTACTGTAGTCATAAGGAAGATTAGGGTAAAAGGACTGGTGAAACTCGTCATTACTAATGAAAAATGTTCTTAAAGTACATGCCAGTGGTATTAACTCTGTGAATTAAAAATCACACTTTTCCTTTCTCTCCTGAGTATACTTTTGAAACCCTCTTTTGTCTATCCCGTAAAGCTTCCAGGTAAAGATTTAAGATAATCAGGAAAAGAAAGGGAGTGGGGCAGGGGTGCAGAAAAGCTTCACCTCCAGGTGAAGGGGACAGCTCTAATTAAGTAGTCAAAACCACCCTGACATTAGAGAATCTTAAAACTATCTCTGGGGAACACTGCAGTTACCTCCCCAACATTTATCTCTCCCCCACCCTCACCAACCCACCCTCTACCTTCAGTACCCACCACCAACCCACCCTCTACCTTAGTAACCACT
>NW_025999968.1:985400-996304 GCF_001458135.2 Marmota marmota marmota | reverse complement strand
CCGCTGGTATTGATGAAGTTCTCTCCTCCGCCGCTTTCTGATGACATCAGATCTCTGCCATGTTGGTATCCTATGCGAATGGCGGCATTTCGTTCCCCTTGCCGGGCAACCAAAGCAACGGGTGAGTCCTGACCAGCCCTCAGCAGGACCCGGACTGAGAAGCAGTTTCCGTGGGCTCCTAGCCCTGGGCCAGGGCAGTTCTGAGAGCCGGAACTCGTCCGCTCCGTGCTCGGTGTAAGCTCCGATAAGAGTAGGCTCCAAGAAGCAGTCCCCGCAGGCTCAGTTCCGGGAGCCGGAATTCCAAATTCAAATTTTTGATATTATAAAAGCTTCTCTCTTCAATCAGTCAAACTGTTGGACCATCTCTTTCCACAACCAGCTAATTTGCACTCAAGAATGGAAAATTAATTTTATTGTTAACTTAGGAGAAACAGAATTAAGAAAGAAGAATGATAGAGGGCATTAAAAGGCTTTCCAAAGCTAAATATAAATTACTTTTGGATTAGCTATTTTAAATTATTAATACCTCAATTCCCTCTCCATTCGTATATATAAATTAAAGGTAATTGCATATAAGTTTGAGAGATTGTCTATGGAATTTTTTATAAATAAGAACCTGATTCTTAAAGTTAGGAAAGACCTATTTGACCCTTGTTTGAGCCAGTCACTCATTCTGTTACTATTTTAACTCATCTGCTAGAGCCAGATATTGTCTAGGGTAGAGCTTGGTCCTTGTAGAAGAAAACTTTGAGAGGAATTCTTCACCCTGCTCCTATTGTCAAATGTCAAGAAAAGCTCGAAAATAATAATAAAGGAATGAAAAAGAAAATAGAGGAATCAGAGGAAGGCAGCAAGCAAACCGTGTTTATTATGTGTTGACATAAATAGACCATTTAATATTTTAAAACATCCTTTTCAAATGTGGAGTAATTTATAGTCTCGGTATATTGATACCTTAGTCTCTCTTACATCTGTTTCTTCCCACTCCTCTGGCAACTCTTACTAGACAGGACTTCCACAGGGTAAACAGCCATCTCCATCCCCTTCCTCATATAGCTCAGTTCTTAGCACTGTTGTAAATATTATTGAAGGAAAATTTCACAACATCTTCATCCATTTCAGGAAAAGTTAGCTCTTCACCTTGAAATCCTTTCATTCCCAACACATTTATTTTTAGGTAAAGTCACTCTCTTGCAGGGCACATTGTAACAAAACACTACTGAATTCATTCTATTGGCAAATTTAAATAGTACCACTATGAATTTCAGGACTTGACAAGAGCAATAACATAAGAAGCATTTTATGTAGCATCTAAAAATTGTATGTAGTCACTTTCTTATAAGAATTTTTTTTTAAATTTTTTTGGTGGTAAGAATCCAACCCAGAGCCTCGCACATGCTAGACAAAAGTTCCACAAATGAACCACATCCTCAGACCAAGGCAAATCATCTTTAAATATTCTACAAAAGTCTCTTTACCATTTTTCATTAAACTGCTCTGCTTCAAATTTATCACTTCATTTTATATATTGAGGAGTAGGCAATTCATTATCTCAGTGTTTTCAAATTCTTATGAATTTTTCATAGAAGTTTAATTTACAGTGTAGTTCAAACTTACTTTTCCAGCAATAAAGCAAACTAGAGACCTTGACTGAATAAAAGTTATATTCTCTTTAAATCGTAAATGAATTGATGAGCTCTCAATAAAATATGGAAAAGTTAGGCCAAAAGCTATACTCAGTACAGCATCCAGAGTGATCTTATCAGGTTAAATCAGGTCACTCCTCCACCTAAGACCTACAAATGGTTTCTCTGTCCACTCGGAGAGAAAGTAGAAGTCCTTGCCATGTATGACAGGGCCTGTGTTAGTTTTCTATTGCTGCTGTAACAATTACTTCAAACAATGGCATAAAACAACACAAATATCTTACAGTGCTTGAGGTCAGATATCTAAAATAGCTCTCAGTGGGCAATTATCAAGGTGTTAGCAGGGCTGTGTTTTTGTGTTCCTTTCGGAAAGCTCTCAGGGAGAATCTTCTCTAGAGGCCACTTTCTCTTCTTGGCTCATGATCCCCTTTCTTCATGTTTAAAGCCAGCAGTGTAGGGCCAAGTCCTTCTCACACTGCTCTCTCTCTCTTTTTCTTCTGCCTCTTTCTTCCACATTGAAGGATCCTTGTGATTATATTGGGCCCACTTGGATAATCTAGGATAATCCTCATTTCCAGGTCAACTGAATAGCAACCATCTGCAACCCTAATTCCCATTCACCATATAAATAACATACAGGTTCTGGGGATTCAAAAGTGGGCATCTTTGGGAGGCCATTATTCTTATTGCCCCATTATTTCTCTGATTATGTCTTCTATCCTCCACCCCATTCTCCTCTCACTATAACAATCTCCTCAATGTTTCCCGAACAAATAGGAACACATTTGCCTCAGAAGCACTGCAATTATTCTTTCCCTAGATTTCTACATAGTTCTCTTTTTACTTCTTAGGATCTTTTCTCATTGTTTGGATATAATGTGTCCTCCAAAAGCTCCTCTGTTAATGCAGAAATGTTCAGAGGTGAAATGATAAGATTATGAGAGCTGTGATCTAATCAGTCCATCCTAGTTTGAATGGACTGACTGGATGGTAACTATAAGCAGGTATGGCATGGTTGGAGGAAGTATGTCACTGGGGTTGTGCCTAAGAAGGATACAACTTCCCTGCGGCCCCATACCCTTCCTCTCTCAACTTCCTGGCATCATGATCTAAGCAGTTTTCCTCTACTGTGCCCTTCAGCCATGATATTCCGGGTTCCCTTGGACCCAGAGTGGCAGAGCCAGCCAATGGTGGACTAAATCTCTGAAACTAAGCCAAAATAAACTTTTTCTCCTCTAAGTTGTTCTTGCCAGGTTTCCATCACAACTAAAAAGTAGACTGAAACACTCATTTCACCTAAAGTGAAGTCTTAACTACCACCTAAACTGAAATAAAAAGTTTAAAAGATATTTTAAGATCCCTTTCCCTACTGTAATTTCAATAACATACTCTAATAATTTCATTTATTGTCTGCTTCACTCAATACAATCCATGAGGACAGAAATTTTGACTTGTTTTATTCGTCGCTGAATCTCAGTACTTTAAACAGGGTATAACTCATAGTAAATACTAAATAAACATTTTGGAGAGATGAATTGATGAATGAAGCAAGCCTCAAGAAGTTTCACAGGAATGATAACATTCAGAATAGAGTCTCTGACCACAAGTATAAAGGTAGATATTAATAACAAAAACAGACATAATTTTTGATAACTGTACTTATTAATAATTCAAAATCAAAGAAATAATAAAGGAAGCAAATGTTGCTTTAAATAAAGTAATTCATATCAAAACCTGTGAAATGCAGCTAATCTGTATACTTTGAGAAAAACTTAAGCCTTAAATGTGTATATTAGAAAAGATGAAAGCCTAAACACCAATAAATTAATGTCCAGCTTGGAACTTTGATGAAAAAAAAATAGGTACAAAGGAAGTAGAAGAAGGAAAATAATAAAGAGGAAGCTAATAAAATATCTAACAAATACAATATAGAGGTCAAAAGTTGGTACCTTGAAAAGGTTAACTTAACCAAATTCTAGTGAAACTAATCAAGATTAAAAAATGAGAACTACCTCACATATCATAATAAAAAGATATATCACTACAGATGCTGCAGGCAATAAAAACATAAAATATAGTAATAAATTTTGTCAGCAAATTTGAAAACTTTGGAAGAAATGGGCAAAATCCTAGAAAATTATAACTTGCCCAAATTTGCTTAAAAATAAATAGAAAATCTGCATAACCCATACAGTAAAAGTAACTGAATAAAAAGTTTAAAATCTTTCTACAAATAACACTCCAAACAACTTGACCAAATTTTAGCAAATGTCCAGGGAAAAGAAAGAAAATCTTTTGCAAACTATCAAAAACTAAATAAAAAAGATAAACACTCCTCAACTCATTTTATGATGCTAGTATTGTATTGACAGGAATAATAACAGAAAGGAAAATAACAAGCATGTCTCCAGATGCAAATGAATATTAGCAAACCAAACCCTATATGTATACACATACACATATTTACATATATATGTATGATTATGTTAAAACATATGCATATTAGTATATTATAAACACATCTAAAATAATAAATCACATCAATTGGATTTATTTTAAGAATATAACATTGGTTTAACATTTGAAATCAATAAATGTAATTCATGCTATTAAGATTAAAGGAAAAGAAATTATATGATCATCTCATTAGGTGTCCACTAAAGGCAAGGAGAAACCTGACAGCCACTGTCAGAGAACATTAAAACCAGAAAGAAAAACTAGGAGGTGAGTAACTACTTCTAGTGGCACTTAATTGTGTAAAGAAAGAAGATAACGCACTTAAATCCCCAAATTCTAGGCTCATGAAATTCACATACTTTCTAAGAGTATGCTTAAGAGAATTGTATCTCTTGAAGATATAGTGTTGAAATAATTAAGACCTCATAATTAGTTTCAGAAATAAGGTCTATAGTCTCTATCACTCTCTCATTTCTTGCTGTGTCACTTAAATATTTATTATTTTAACTAACTTATTGTTTCTTTCCCTTGACCCCACTATTTTATTTAGGGCATGATTCTGGCAAGCAACTTTACAGTTAGTCCACAGACTAACGAATATCAAGACAGAAGAACAACCCAAATAGAAGAAGGATGGCTGTCACTCCTGGACTAAATTCTTAAAACTTGAGTTTTCTCCTAATGTGGAAGAATTGAGTGATTTTTCAGTTATAAAAAGGATACACGTATTACATACTTTTAAGTATACTGTAAGTCAAATGGTATTGGTGGATATTGCCCATTCAAAAGAGTAGACCTCAATGAAATTGTTTGAATGCTAAGCAGTTTTTAACTGCTAAGCATCAATACCCTCTCCCAATTTTCAGAGAGTTTTCCAGAGTCTACCAAAGTACTGTCCCATCACTTATGGTTTAGTCAATTGAAGAGGCTCACCTCTGGAATCTTAAGTCTCCATCAGGTGTCATAAAAAATTGAAGGTAAGGAAAACATTAGTATAAGGGAATAACAAGACATAAAGACAAGAAAGGTACAAGGAAGAATTCATTCCACTGACCAGAGGCATCCAGTGCCTGGTGTCAGCAGTGGTGCCAGAAGCTATCCAGGGAATCATCATTGGAATGTTCAAGATCATACAGTGCCGAAGTAGTAAAGCCCAAAGAAGAAAACCTGTTTTCTGACTCTAAGGTCAACATTCTTTCTACTATACCTTGATATTTCTTCTTTAAGTCAGAAACCTCATTGGTAGTTTGGAACTGATAATTTTTCTGTACTTTTAATACTAAATTTTTGTTTGTTCAGATCTTAGCCTGTCTTCCTTAAGAGAGAGATTTCCAAAGAGAGAAAGACCTAGATACCACTCTCTTCAAAATTCATCAAAATTTTTATATTTAGTAAGCATGAAAAACTAAATAAATAATGCCTAGATTGTATGTGCTCTTGATAATAAACTCAGGAATAATCCGTAAAAATTGGAACCTAAATTAAAAACAGTGTGTTCTGCTCTGTTTCTATGGTAACATAATGAGGATAAAACTAGACTGCCTAAAAGATATTTTAATTTCGAACCATTGGTTCCAGTTTTAGTATCATTTTTAGAAAAATCCGTATAAATCTAGACATTACTATTACCAAAATCCACATATTAATACCATGTATTCCCAAAGGAAGTGTACCACAGTACCTCTGCTGAAGGTTTATATCAGCCTCTCACAGATATAACAGGTATAACCTGACAGTGTCTTGCTTTGCCTTGGCCTACCCCAAGAAACTCTCTTCTGCTCCGGAAAGTCTCTCACATTGCTACCTGAGACACTGACAGGAACCCTGGGGCACTGTTGTGTGCAACTCAGAAGCACAAGGATGTCCACACGTACGGAACCAACATAGAATGGGAGTTGATGGATAATCCTTTTCCCTTGCATCCTCTAAGTGTCAGTTCTTAGCCATATTTTATCAGCCTCCTTAGAAGGTTCTGGCATGACCAACAGTAACTACCCAGCGACAAACACATCTTTAGTTGGCTTTTCCTTTCCCTTTTTCACTCCTCCATCAATTACCCCTGGTCCCTGAAATTACTTTGTAAATAGATTAACTATACAGAAGCCTTTGACTCAAGATGTGCTTTTGGGGGACCCCATGCTAAGAGGTCAACCTTGGGTAGATTTATGTATCTGTATGTATGGTTCTTACTAAGATTTCACTACAGTTATTTTTTTAAATTTAGTGCCCAGTTATTTTAAATTATATATCATAATTATTGAAATAGTATACTTCTTCTTGCCCTAGAGATTTTGTGGGTCTCTATAATGTCTCTTCCTTAATGAATTGAATAAAAAAAAAAACAGAGCTTTGAAAAGTCACTTAACCTCCCTATGCCTCAACTACCACATTTATTAAAGTGGAATATAATTCCTACTTCACAGGTTGTTATTATAATTCAATGAGGTAATATGTGTGGAAATGCCCATTACAGTGCGGGGCAGATAATCCACCTGGAGAGTACTGTTAGCTACTGTTATTATCATTATTACTAGAATTGGTTTTACTTGAAAGTCTGCCATCATGAGGATAAAATATCCATTTTGTAGAGTTGGTATTTCCACCTAAAATCTCTCACTGCATTCTATTTTGTAGCCATAAATAAATATTTGAATTCATTTAACGCTTAGAATCAAGGTATCACCACAGAATAAACTGAGAAAACCTCTGTATAAATCTTTGAAATGAGAGGCTTCAAGACATTCTCTCTTTAACAAATAGCTTTGCCTCACAACAAACCCTACCCTGTAGTTCCTCCAACGCACAACTCTTGCACAGTCTTTCATCAACTCAACGGGGATAGAAAAATCCTATGATGTAAGAGAAAACTAAAAAAAAAAAATACATCATGAAAAATGCACAGTTATATTGTGGTTATAAAATGATTTGGTTAACAAGTGCACTAGCTAAATGACTAGGAATTCCAGGGATCCTGCCACTGGTTCCCTACCTATTCCTATCGAGGCTATAATATAGCACCACCTGTTGGCATTTCAGACTAAAGCTTAGTTTATTGATGAGCGTGTTCCTGGATCCAGTATTGATTGGTACTTCCAGGGAAGAATTAGTGATGCCAAGAATAATCAGTGGGCATTTTTTCATCACCTTGATTCAAGAATACTGGGTCATGATATACAGGGATCCACTCTGTTTTCTGAAGCAGACTGTCTGCCATTTAAACTAACTTCATTTAACACCACATCCTCCCTTAGAAAGTAATTACTTCAGCCTGTCCTACCCATGAGAAAAGGGACAAATGTAGAACCTGGATTATCAATATAATTATATATTAATTTGTATTATTGGTAAAGTACACTATAATAGGGTTTCATAATATTTGTTGAAATCATACTATCTCCTGGGCTCTGTCCAAGGTACTGGTAATACATTCACTACCAAAAATTGATAGATCTTTGCTCTTATGAAATCTTCAGTCTAGTAGAAAAGACAAAAATTCATCATAACATTCTAAAAACAAAGTAACACATATTATGAAAGAGAGAGGTCAGGTTCTAAGGGGACCTATAATTTGAGATAATCAAAGTGTTCTGGAAAGAGTTCCCTTAGGATGTGATTCCTGCACAAAGGCTGAAAGTTAACTAGGCAAAGAGGAAGTGAATAATTTCTAGCACAGGCCATAGCGATATTTTAAAGCAAACTTATACATTTTTTAGAATATTTTTTAGTTGTCAGTGGACCTTTTTTTTTTAATATGCGGTGCTGAGGATCGAACCCAGTGCCTCACACATACTAGGTAAGCGCTATACCACTGAGCCACAATCCCAGCCCAGCAAACCTGTACATTTTTTTTATAATGTTTCTTTTCTTTTTAAAAAAAAAATATTTATTTTTTAGGTGTAGATGGACACAACACAATACCTTTATTTATTTATTTTTTTATATGGTGCTGAGGATCCAACCCGGGCCCCGCCCATGTTAGGTGAGGTAGATGAACCACATCTACCACATCGGTAGATGAGCCACAATCCCCAGCCCCAAACCTGTACATTTTAATTCCTCTTTGTAAATCCTGTTTTCCTGTGACTTTTCTGCTTTGAGATAAACCATGAGTTTTGTTGTACACAGACATGGATAGAACAGGTACCTCAGGAGAAACATCATTCCTCTGCTATGAGAACAAATGTTACATTTTTTAATTCATGGTAAGACTTCTTTCTTTTAGTTAGATTTCAAGAGAAGGGAGAGTCCTACTTTTGCTGTTGTTCTTCTTATTACTGTTTGTAGTTTTGTTTTAAATTCAGTAGTTCCCCTTAAATATTAAGAGACAAGTCAAGTAGATTTACACAAAAGTATTACATTGTAAGATGATCCTGAAGATAAGTTGGAGGACCTTACATAAATAGGGTTCCGACAGCAAGAAGGTGAGAGAATACAGAGAAGGTCAGGGAAGTCAAATATGGAATTTACTTTCCCTGTGTGGTGTCATGGAGGCACTACTACAGAGCAGTGGCCAGGAAAAGTCTCTTTTGTTATTGCTTGTTTCTAACAACTTTATTGAAATATAATTCATATAACATACAATTCACCTTTTAAAGTATACAATTCAGTGGTTTTTGGTATGTGTAATTATTACCCCCATCAACACTAAAACATTTTCATCACCCCAAGAAGTTCCCTGTTCATAGCTATTCCCTCCCTTACTTTTGATGCTCCACTGCCTTGCCCTAATCAATGAATAATCTACTACTTTTAAATATATGTACATATTTATGAATATACATTATAAATAGTGTATTTATAAATCATATAAATATGTAGACTGTGGGGACAAGTGCATGGTGTACTGCATACATGGCATATGTTAAGGGCTTCTGAGTGGCAAAGCACTCCCCCATGCTAGGCTTGTGAGTAGCAAACCGATTACCCAAAAGGCACAGCCCTGGGCGTGAGGCCCTGTGTTGCAGTCCCTGCACTTCCTCCATGGCCCACTCCTCAACTGATTGCTGCAAGGACAGTTAGCAGAAATTACATTGCTGGCTGCCTGTAATCTGCTTAGCTATTGCCTGAGTATATATACATGGTAACTGTGCAATAAAATCAGATCTGCTTCCTGCTTGGTCTCTGGAGGTCTTGATTAGTGACTCCACAGCCACACTCTCTTCTACCCTATTCTGTGGACCTCCTTGCTGGATGGGAGAGAGCCCATGCAGTAGACTACATATATAAGTATATTTATACACATATAAATATGTACATATATTTATATATAGACACACACAAAAAGATTTCTGTATTCTGAACTTTCATATAAATGGAATCATATAGTATGTGGGTTTTTTGGTGACTGGTTTATTTCACTTAGCATGGTGTTTTCAAGCTTTATCTATGTTGTAACAATGTTGTCAGTACTTTGTTTTTTTTATGGCCCAGTAATATTCTATTTCATGGATATACTGCATTTTGTCAATCTATTCATTAGTTGATGGACATTTGCTTTGTTTTCACCTTCTGGCTTTTATGAGTAATGCTGCGATAAGTATATGAGTCCTGTAGTAACTTTATGTTTTATACTGGGGAACTCCCAGACCATTTTCCAAAGTAGGTGTTAGAGTCTGTAAACAAGTCAAGATGGCGCCTGGCATTTTGCCAGAGGCAGTGGTTTGTGAAGTAATGCCAGCGAGGAATTAAGTGCGGAGATTCCTTATTGGTTGACTGCTGAGTTTATGTTAATTAAGATAAGCTGTGTGGAAGGTATATATACCCCTCCTGTCCTACAATAAACAGCTCCTACTCCTGCTGTATCAATGTACACAAGTTGTTCGTCACCCCCCGGTTAGTTTGCTGCAGCCGGACTGACATCATTTTACATTCCCACTAATTATGTTCAGAGTTATAATTTTTCTATATACCCAACATTTGCAAAGTCAAAAAACAAGCCAAAAGACAGTCTCACTGTAACTGGACATAATCTATTATGGTGCTACAGAAATGGTGATTTCAAGCATCAAATGAATTCAAATATTTACATAGGGCTGCAAAATACAATGCAATGAAAAGGTTTTAGGTGTAAAACCTACATGTCTACAAAATGGACATTTTATCCCCATGATGACAGACTTTCAAGTTAAAACTAATTCTACTAACAATGATAGTAACAGCAGCTCATAGTACTTTCTAGGTTGACTATCTGCATGGCACTATAATGGGCATTTTCACACATATTACATCATATGATGGTGTTTTAGTCATCTTTTTCACCACTGTCACCAAAGACCTAACAAGAACAATTAAAGGAGAAAAAAAGTTTATTTTCAGAATTTCAGTCCATAGACAGCTGGCTACAGGCCTGTGTGGTGGAGGAAAGTGGTTCAGGACATGATAATCAGAAAACAGAGACAAAGCTCTGCTCAGCAAGACAAAATATATATCCCAAAAGCACGTCTCCAGAGACCCATCCCCTCCAGCCATGCTCTACCTGCCTACAGTTACTTTCCAGTCAATCCCTATCAGAGTATTAACACACTGATTAAGACTTTCATAACCCAATCATTCATCTCTAAGCTTTCTTGCTTAGAGAAACAAGAAATTAGAATATTTCAAATTTCATTTTCTCATGAAACTTTTCTTTTAATGGGTCTCAAAATTCTCAGAAAGATTTTTGATCAAATTGTTTCCATTAAAAAGGATTGATTTTATAGCAGTGCAACTCGCTATAGACAAGATATGGAACCAGCCCAGGTGCCCATCAATAGATGAATGAATTAAGAAAGTGTGATATATATATATATATATATATATATA
>NW_025999968.1:973255-984680 GCF_001458135.2 Marmota marmota marmota | reverse complement strand
TGGAGTAGAAGAAGGAGATTGAGAGGAACAGAAGAGGAACAGTAAAGGGGAGGGAATACAATTATATATATATAATTTTATTTATACATTTTATATATTTATTTTATATTTTATATGTATTTATTTTATATATTTCATATGTATTTATTTTATTTATATATTATATATAATTATATATCACATATATAATTATATATCATATATATGTGTGTGTGTGTGTATATATATATCAGTGAATTCCACCATTTTGTGTATCTATAAAGGACCAATTAAAAATAAATAAGTGAAAGGAAGACCAGTAGAGAAAAAGAAATAGGGAAAGGGAGGGGGGGAGGGATTAGGGGGCATAGGGACCCAACTATTATGTATAACTGTAATGCACCAATAAAAGCAAAAAAAAATTGGGGTATGGTGACATGCACCTGTAATCCCAGCAGCTTGGGAGGCTGAGGCAGGAGGATCAAGAGTTCAAAGCCACCCTCATCAAAAGTGAGGCACTAAGCAACTCATTGAGACCCTGTAAAAATAAAATACAAAATAGGACTGGGGATGTGGCTCAGTGGTCAAGGGCCCCTAAATTCAATCCCTGGTACCACCAAAAAAGTATTGATTTTAAAAACTAGTTATTTTAAAGCTACCCCCCCTGCCAAAATGTTCCACAAAACATTGTCCTTTCCTTCTGAAGGTTTTATGATGCATTGTTATCATTAACCACTCCTTTACTATTAAACTTAAATGGCCATTGAGACAAACAGTTGTGAGATAATTCTTCTACCACTAAGACTGGGGTGGCAAGTGTTAGGGGTAATATTCATTTAGCCTTCTGAGCTTTCTAAGCAGACTTGGTGACTTTGCAGCTCCAGCAGCCTTCTTGTCCATGGCTTTGATGACACCCCCAGAAACTGTTGGCCTCATAACACAAATAGCAAAACAACCCGAGGAGGATGGTCAGAGAAGCTCTCAATGCTCATGGGCTTGCCTGAACAATATCAAAGATGTCAGCTTCACCAGATTTCAAGAATTTAGAACCATCTTCCAGCTTCTACTAGAGAAGAGAGACAAGCGCATTACCACCAATTTTGCAAACATCTTAAGACTTGTCAGTAGGACAAGGTGGTGGCAGAATGCAATCCAAAATTTCAAGCAGCCTGGTTCCACTGGCACTGCCATATTTATGGGTGACTTTCCATCCTTTGAACCAAGGCATATCTGCACTTGGCTCTAGTATGTTGTCACCATTCCAACCAGAAACCGGCACAAATGCTACTGTGTCATGGTGGTAGCCAATTTTCTTAATGTAGATGCTGATTTCCTTAATGATTTCCTCATACCTCTTCTGGTTGTAGGGTGACTCAGTGGAATCCATTTGGTTAATACCAACAATTAGTTGTTTCACACCCAGTGTGTAAACCAGAAGGGCATGCTCCCAGTTTTGCCCATTCTTGGAGATACCAACTTAAAATTCACCAACACCAGCTGTAACAATCAAGACAACACAGTCAGCCTGGGTATGCCTGTAATCATGTTTTTGATAACATCTGTATCATGGGGCATCAACAATAGTCTTGAGCTGGGTTTGTGGCTCAGTGGTAAAGCATTTGCCCAGCATGTGTGAGAGGCACTGGGTTCAATTATCAGCACCACATATAAATAAATTAATAAAATAAAGATCCATCAACAATAGTTGTGTAATACTTGCTGGTCTCAAATTTCCACAGGGAGATGTCAATAGTAATACCACACTCATGTTCTGCTTTCAGTTTATCCAAGACCCAGGCATACTTGGAAAGAGCCATTCCCATCTCAGCAGCCCCCTTTTCAAATTTTTCAATGGTTTTTTTGTCATTCCCACCCCATTTGTAGATTAGATGGTCAGTAGTGATGGACTTGGCCAAAAATACATGTCCAATGACAAGTCTTTTCCTTTCCTATTTTGGCTTTGACTTAGTGATGATTTTCATGACACCTGTGTTGTGAAAAAATTGATTTCAAATATTTTTAGTTGTATATGTCATTTCATTTTTCTTCTGTCAGGTTAGTTGTATTTTCAAAAAAATATGTATTAATTTCATCCAAATTTATGGTAGAAACATTGTTCATAATTGTCTTAGTGTGTTTTGATTTTTATAAGATCTATCCTCTTTTTCGAAACTAAGGCAGGCAATTTGCATTTCTCTTTTTTTTTTCTGTAGTGGTGGAATAGTCATGGAATAACAGTTAGGGACCACCTGGATGAAATAATCCTGGCAATCTTCTCATCTAAGAAATACTAATTGAATTATATTTACAAAGATCCTTTTCCAAACAATGCAACATTCATAAATTCTAGGGATTTTAAGACAGACCTATCTTTTTGGATGTCACCCATTATAACTTGGTTTGCAACAACTTTACACTTGATATGTGTAGGTGTCATCTTTTATTTATCATGCTTATAGTTCACCATAGTCCTTAATCTATGGCTTGATATATTTCAATTTTTTTAAAATATTCTTTTTATATTCTAGTCAAATGTTGCTTCTGCCTATTCTCTTTTCTCTTTCTGGGTTTTAAACATAATTTAGACTTTCTAAATATGATTCATGTGCACCAGTTTGCTAGAATTGATTATTTAATACTGAGGAAATTTCTGTGATTGTGTACCATGGATTCCTTGGAATTATCCATTATGAGAATATTTACAATGTGGCAATCAGCAAACACTACAAATTAATATTTCCCCCACCCCTACCCCCAAGCTGGATTATCAGTATAATAGTGTACACCTGTGTTATACTGTTTTGTTCTTTCAATCCTTTTGTCTTATTATGCTTCAACTAGGATATTTTCTATTCTTCTGTCTTCCAGTTGACTAAATCTATGTTCTTCTGTATTGAATCTCATAAACCCCATCTAGTGAGTTCTTGATTTCAAATATTTTGTTTTTAGTTGTATATGTCATTTCATTTTTTGTAGATTCCAATTCTTTGATGAATTTTTCTATCATTTCTTCTATTTTTCCATGCCTTCCTTAATATTCCTAACCATATTAATCAAAGTTATTTTAAATTCCTTGTTATTAACTTCAATATCTGTACCATGTGTGGCCCTAACTCAACTGTCTGCTTTTTCTTTTCACCATAAATCACATTTGTCATGTCTCACAGTATGTCTAGAATTTTTTATGGTATGGTAACTTCTGTGTATTAAAAAAAAAGATATGGTTCTTCAGATAATGTTAATTGTCACCAAAAAGAGTTTCTCCTGTCTTCCTTTTCCTTGTCCTTCTTGGAATTTTTATTGAATTTTTATTCAATTTTATTGAAAGGCGGATGTGTTTCCAAATCTTCCACTCTGGTAAACTGTGGAAGATACATCTCTGCCCTTCCAAGATTCTCATCTCAGCTCTTCAGCTTCCTGTCTCCTACACTTTAAATCCTAGCAAATGTCTTAAAGGAGAGACCAGATGTATGTTTAAGGTAAGTTCCCTTCCTTGGTCGTCTTAATTTTTTAAATATAGATGAGATATAGATATAAATATAAATGAGATATAGGGGCTTTGGCTCTGCTTTTTAGAAATCTTAAGCTTAGCTCCTCAGCCACCTGTACAGCACCAAAGCTTGGCTAAGACCTGTGTGGAAAGTCAGGCATGTATCTGAAGTATTTCAGGTTTCCTGTATAACCACTAAAAAACATTGTTTATGTCTCTTTCTCTAAGCAGAATCACTCCTACTCCCAGGGAAAGAAAGGAGCATTGTTTACCTACCTACCTGAGAGTGGTTCTTCCTTTTCTGGAATTCTAGTATTATAAACTTGCTCTTACAGCTGATACTTTTTAAAATATATTTGCAATTCACCTGGCTATTGCAATAGAAACATTAGAGTGCCACAATCTATATATCCTACTTCTTGGGAGAAGTCTCATCATTTCAATTTTTTAAATACCCTCAGTAGATTCTCATGACAGGCCAATATAAGCAATACTGACTTCATCAAAGAAACAATTACAAGGTTGAGGTCTGGGCTGAACTACCTGTAATTCTCTTGGTTTTCCCTCATGACTACAGGATAAATGGACTCCCATTTGTCATGCCTATCAAGTTTCATGGAGGAAAAAGGAGAAAGTCCATAGAGCAGAAAAGGCATACCAGCAAAGAATCATTAACTTTAAAGAAGTATTCCCAAGAGTTCTTACCTTAAACTTCCATTATTTTATCATTGACCCAAACTGTATCACTTACCCAGTTCTGTTTGTAAGGGAGGTTGAGAAATGAAATACTTTTTAATCTGTGTACACTGTTGCTCATGAAAATTGGCCTTGTCATACTAAGGATAAGGAGAAAATTAATATTAGGTGAGCAGCTAACAATCTCTGCGACAATTCCATTTTTAGCACTTCTTTCAGCTTTTTTCTTATCTACTAATAAATTCTTCTCTATAATTGCACAAGAAAAAACTTATTTTCTGCTCCAAGTACCTTACCAAAAGTCAAAAAAAATCATTCTGCCATTTCATATTTGCATGCAAGCAGCATGACTTCCCTATCTACAGTGGTCCTTTATCAATGAAAATGAAATAATTTTACTGGCACCATGTTTCTACATCATTCAGTTCCAATAAGAAATTTTCAGTAAATAATTTCTTTACTGATCTCTGCCAAACTGCTTTGGAGGATTTCGGTTTTCAACGTAACTTTTTAAAAATAAATACTGAGTGACATGATAAAAGGACAACTGCTTATCTTAAAGATCACAGCTTAGAATTTTTTCTTTTTTATTACTTTATTTTAATTAGATATAAATAACAGTAGAATGCATTTTGATTCATTGTACACAACAACTTAGAATCTTCAATAAACCATGAAATTAGAGCAAGTAAGGATATGATTTATTAGTGACAATGGTTAAATATTTCTCTGTCCATGGTAAGAGGACAACAGGCTTTAGCTTCAGTAGACTGGGGTGGTAATTAAGACCACAGAAACTTTGAGGGAGTGAAATGTATTACCATGAAAATTAGTTGAATCAACTTTAAGCATTTCAAAACAATACCTTTTCACTTATGTGTGCAAATTTTCATTTACAGAACCTCTCTTGGAAATGATCCTATTTAGAGGGTAAAAGAAGGACCAGATGGCCATCACAATTCATTGAAATTTTATAATGAAACATAATTATGACCTAAAGATATCTGACAAATATGTATATACTTATGATGAAAAGGGCTTATTTCAGATAATAATAAAATACAGGTCTTTTCCATGATGTTCTGTAGGCAGCAGGGTAGGAGAAATAAAAGTGATAGATACTATTATTAACATTTTCATAGTAAGTAGAAAATCAATAACCAACTTCACCTTTTGGTTTCTTCAGTATAAACAAATAGGATTAAGAAAATTAGCAAAGGATAAAAAAGAAGGAAAGAAATCACATACTTGCCACCAATTAAAAAGGTGCTACTTTGTTAACAGTTGCTCACTGTTTCAGGAGGAAATTTTTCACTTCTCTGATTCTGTCGTCATGGCAATGAAAATTGAGACCTATTTCTTCCCAGCTCTAAAATTCCATATAGCAATGATTCACTGAAGCATGAGACAATTCATGCTTCAGAGAAAAGGCAATGGGTAGGAGGAGGAACATGTGTGGGAGATCCTCCCAGGGGCTGGTGCCAGGCACTTTGCATCATCTCATTTAACCCTACCATTAAAACCAGGAAGTATATTCAACTCATAAAGAAGGAAACATCCTCACAAAGCACCTTGACCAAGAATACATAAGTAAAGGGAGGTAGTAGGGAATGAAACTGACCAAATTATGTTGCATTCAT
This sequence comes from Marmota marmota marmota, assembly GCF_001458135.2. Taxonomy (NCBI): domain Eukaryota; kingdom Metazoa; phylum Chordata; class Mammalia; order Rodentia; family Sciuridae; genus Marmota; species Marmota marmota. The sequence continues at coordinate 978,875 of NW_025999968.1, read as the reverse complement.
GAACAAATATGTAGCAACTAGGTCCACTATTATGTATAATTTTACTTTACCAATAAATTTTTTAAAGAAACAACACCATAAAAAAAGAATACATAAGTAAGTTAGTGCAGTTGGAATTTAGATGTTTCTGACTTCTGAGGTCATGCTATATTCCCTTTGTCACAGTTCTTCTAGACCAAAAAAAACATAGTGTGATTTTTAATCCCAGGCCCTTAGCAAGAATTTCAGATGTGTTTTTCTTATTTTTTTGAAAACTCAAAAAAAAAAAAAAAGAGTAAACTGATCTCCAACAGGAAGGCCTCACCTCCTTTCCTGGGAGCTTATGTATAGCATTTTTCTGATATTTACACCCATGCCTGAAATAATATACTACAATATTGTTCTAGTTATAAACATATATAAATCTGGAATATTTAATGGAGAGGAAAGATGCAAAGTGATGGAAGCTGAACTGATTAAGCAAGCAGCCCATATGAAAACTGACTGATGATATTTTATGCAGACTCAAAATTTAACTACCTTGGGACAATTTTTTTAACATGTGCCAGGTGTTTCACCTGGACAGCTAAGAATTAAATCTTCTGGTGTGTAGCTAGCATTCAATATCTGTTTAGATTTTATATGCACGTTTTTATATTTTGTTCTTTCCTTCCTCTTTTTGTTGGTTGCTGATTTGGTTTGGTGAGGTTTGGGTTGGTTTGGTTTAGTTTGGTTGGTTTGGTTTTGGGGTTTCAGATTTTTTTTTCCTCTAACAGGAAACAAAGCAGTATAGAGACTCCTGTAGAGTTAAAGAGAAAATTGGGGACAATGATCAGGATGCATGCCATTTCCTCCATGTCTGGTGGATGGGTCCAGGTTCCTGTGAGATCAATATTAGGACAAAACACCATATTCATGAAAGGAGGATTTAAATACAATAGGCTCCACATTTTGTCCAGGTGATTGAATGTAATACAAAATCAGACAGATATTCTCCCTTCCCCCAGCTCCACCATGGACACAGCTTTGACACACAGCAGGTAGACAGCAGCAATGCCCACCAGTCAGGAGGCTCACACAAAGTGGAAGAACACACAATTGTTCATGAGCACTTGTGAAACACTAGAGTCAGGGAGATTCCTTGAAACAACTGGAAGAAAATGTTGAGAGAAAAGCTAAATCCTGTGAGAACCGAGAGGGCTGGGAGACAAGACAGAGATAAATCTTACATAGCCACAGTTTTACTCACAGTGAGGTTACATGTTTACAGCTTTTAAAAAATCCACATTAAGTGAACAACTCTTTAGAAATAGTGAATATGTGTTTTCTGAGTCAATGTCGCAGTTGCAATCTTCTTCACATTATTTATGACCACTGCTTGTGATGAAATTTGATTCTGCAACGGTTAAAAGTATCAAGATAAACCCAGGAGGAGGATTCATAAATGAGGACATTCATTTTACAGAGAGACTGTGGTATATGCTCCAGGTATGTATTTTTCCTTTGAATTATTATTTATTGTGGAATTTCTAACTTAATTATATGATAAAACTATCAATATGCAAGTAGTGACATTTATTTATTTATTTTATTTCTTGCTGAAGTTCCAGAACTAGGGACATAGACTTTTATTTCTAAGTAGTGTTATCTCTGATATCTGACCTATTCCCTACAAACCTCAAAACAAACAAGATCCGTCACAGCTACAGCCAGTGTAGTAGCCACTTTCTTATTGATTCAGAAGCACAAGAAGGCCAAAATAGCCAAGCAGCCATCTCAACTTCAATGAAACAATTGTACCATCCCCTTAGAGAAAGCATTCTTCACTTTGGAATGAAGGCTTTTAGATAGAAAATCTGGACTGCAAAAATTTGGGATTGTGGATCGCTAGGGAAAATAATGAGAGAAGGCAGTGCTATTTTGTACCCTTGATTACTGAACCATGAATCCTAGGGAGACAACCCCATATATTAGGCACTAGACTTGCAATACATACTATATGTTACAGGATATTTTTTCAGCTCTGCAAAAGTATTGCTACCTACCTTCCACCATCTCTGTCTATGCAAAAAGTCTACCATTCTTTCAAGCTAGATGCTTTGAAATGGTGTTGAATATGACAAGATCAATGAATTCTGTGACCATGAGCCCATTTTTTTTTTTTTTTTTTTTGCTGCACTTCATTTATTCTGAAATTTCTTCCTTCGTCAGAAGCGACAAGATGTGGAGTACCGTAACAGTGGATAAGGCATTCTGGAAGGCCACAGAATTAGATTTGGCAAAGCACAGGAAAAGGAAAATACATGCTGAAAATTAAGTACATAATCTGTGAAGAATAATGGAAGTTGTTCCTTAATGGAAGTTGTCCAATATAATCAATTAATCTACCACTAAGTAGCTGGCTGAATATTCAGGGTCTCCTCACAAATTTATTTTTCACAGTTGTGATGAAAGATGTACCCTTTGGACCTCAAGACTTTCCCAAGGTGGAAGAAGTTTTTAACATAATAAATCCACTCTCATTTTCCAATCTTCCCATGCTTTGGATACCCTCCTCTATAATATGCCAAGGCAGATCTAGTATTTCACATCATTAATGGTGTACACTATTTTTTAGCTTGAATTTCAACATGGATTATGTAATTTAATACAGAATATTAGATCTTCCTAATCTCTGAGTAGCAGCCTTAATTCCATCTGCAACCTTAAGTCCTCTTTGTTACGTAACGCAACATACTCACAGACTACAAATTAGAATGTTGATATCCTTGGGACAGGGGTTGCCTACCATACCTTTCCAACTTACTTACCTCAAGTTTCTTTTTTTTTAGTTGTAGATGGACACAATATCTTCGTTTGTTTGTTTCTTTCTTTATTTATTATGTGATGCTGAGGATCAAACCCAGTGCCTCACACATACACTACTAAGCCACAACCCCAGGCCTCATATTCCTTTTATCTTCTTCGATATTTCCTCTGCAGGCCCATTCTCCTCCACTCAATTCAAAGTGTTAATACATCTTCTGTTTTCTGCCTGCAAGTGACCTCATCCATTCTTGTGACTTTAAATATCATATAAATTCTATTTCTTTGGCTAAAATGTTGTTCTATTCTTGTGTGTGTGTGTGTGTGCGGTGCTTGAACCCAGGGCCTTGAGACAAGCACTCTACAAACTGAGCTATATCCACAGCCCTCCTGTTCTCTGTCTTTACACTTGGTTCTCCTTCAAGGGGCCTTACTTTATCACTATATCGATAATAGTCCCCTCACATCATTCACAATCACATCACTCTGTGTATTTGCAGTCCTTCATAGGACTAATGATATTTTGTATCTATTTTGTTGGTTTATGTATTTGTTTACTGAAGATCTCCCTGATTAGAATTAAGGTCCCGGAAGACAGAGGCCTTGCAAATGTCATATTTTGTTGTACTTGCCATACGTGCTCAAAAATGCATAGAACAAATCAACCAATAAATTAAAGAATGAATAAATGGAGCAAGAATACCCCTTAAAGGAGGGTGTTATATAAAGACCAGAAAAAAAAATAGAAAACCAAGATAGAGTAACACCACAGAGATAAAGGAAGAAATGAATTGTCCAAAAATTCAATGTATAAAAAGCCTAAGATGCAGACTGAAATGGAGCAAACAATGCTATATATATTTATGAATATGTCAAAATGAACTCCACTATGATATAATAACAATAATGCACTAATAAAAATGTTAAAGGCTAAGAAAGAGCATGGGGAAAATATCCCAATGAATCTTAGTCATTTTAGTAAAGTCATTTAGTCACTTTAGTAAGATATTCCAATATAATGGAGGCGGGCCAGATTGCAGTGGGCTATAAAGCAGATGGGACATAAGGAACTACAGAAACATAAGCTAGTTCTTCACATTTTTGTTTTTTTAATTGACATAATAATTTTACATATTTCTATGGTACAGTATGATATTTCAGTACAAATATAGAATGTGTAATGATCAAATCAGGATAATTAGCCTATTCATCACCTCAAACATTTATCATTACTTTGTGATGAGAAGATTCAAATCCTGTCTTCTAACTATGTGAAATACTTTGCTGTGCAAAGAAACACCAGACCTTATTCCTCCTAAACAACCTCTCCCTATCTGCCCCTCCCTGACTCTTCAGCTTCTAATAACCTGCATTCTACACTGAACTTCTATGAGATTGACTTTTTTAACTTCTGCAGATGAGTGAAGATAAAAGGTACTTATCTTTCTGTGCCTAGCTTATTTCACTTCACATACTGTCATCCACAGGATTTCATTCCTTTTGGAAGCTTAATAATATTCCTTTGTGTATATATACAACATTTTCTTAATTCACTCATCTGTTCATGGACACTTGGGTTGATTTCGCACCTTGGCTATTGTGAATAGTGCTGCAATAAACATGAAAAGCATAAATATCTCTTTGACATACTGGTTTTCCCACAGTTTGTTTGTTTGTTTGTTTTGTTTTGTTTTGTTTACTGTGAAGGAAAGTAAAAGACAGATTTGTTCCCTACAGAGATAGAAAGCAAGAAGCAGAGGAAAGGTATAATTTGTAAGTTCCAAAGAAGGAGACTGACAAAGAAGATGAAGAAACTGTAACCTGATCTTGAGACAAGGTCACATTCTCAGACTGAGAGATGAGATACTAGCTGTGGCTTGAGAGTAGAAATAAAAACTTGTAGAACTATTGAGGAGATAATGGAAGTGGAGCCAACTAACAACATGAAGGCCCAAATCAGGGTGAAAATGTCTGGTTTTCACAGAGTGCTTTGACAGCAGAAAAACTCAGCTCTCAGTAGTGAGGCTATGTCAACAAGTCTCAATCCCCGTGGTGACAATGATATTCCCTTTAGCGTCTGATCTCTGCAAATCTGAACAATGTATGAAGGAGGTTATGCCTAAGTCACAATTTTAATAGTCTATGCTCATAGTCTTCTGGTAATGATCTGAGCCTTGAGAAGGCTGCTACGACCCAGGTCGAAAAGTCAAGGAAACACAAAATCCTAATTATCCTGTGGAGAGAGTCAGGGAAAGTTTAGTGAAGATATAACAATGTGAGCTGAGCCTTAAGGTGTAAGCAATGATCCCCAGAAGGTGTATTCAGACTCAAATTACTATTCAATGATAGTCTTCCTTCTTTGTGCCAGGCATTGTGCTTGAATACACAATTTATTCTTCACTACACCTTATTATGTAAGTAGAAATAGAAGTACATAGAATTTTTATGTTCATTACAAAAAGGTTAAGTGACATCTGAAAGACACGATGTAAATAGTAATAATGAAGAAATATCTAATACAAGTCTATTTGAGTCCAAATTCCATCCCCTTTCCATTTTTTCATGTAACTTATTACAACATGAAGTGGTCTTAGGTCTTAAAGCAGTCTATTAAAAGCAAACCACAGCCAGGTGTGATAACACACACCTGTAATCTCCGTGGCTCAAGAGGCTAAAGCTGGAGAGGCTGAGGCTGGAGAACCACAAGTTCAACTTAGCAAGGTCTAAGCAACTTAGTGAGACCCTGTTTCAAAAAAATAAAAAACCACAACACATAAAAAGGGCTGGGGATATGGCTCAGTGGTTGTGAGCCCCTGGGTTTAATCCTGAAAAAAAA
>NW_025999968.1:915281-972579 GCF_001458135.2 Marmota marmota marmota | reverse complement strand
ATATATATATATATATATATATATATATATATATATATATATATTCGGCAGATGCAGAAACACTGGCATTACTACCTACTTTATCTGCTGTGCTTAATATCATCTAAAGCCTAATGCCAAAGCTACCAAGCAACTTTCTATATTCTGATAAATTATATAGCATTCAAAGATACTGCCATATCTGGCTCTGCCAAAGCAAATGGTTCCATGTTCTGTTCTCTTTCATCAATGGCATCAAGCAAAACTGAAAAATTAGAATAAGTTCTAATCTACCTTAATCTGCTTTATAATTTCCAGGGCTATAAGAAAAGTGAGATCAAAATAGAAATCCATACTTATGAGACTTAATTTGCATAATCAGAAGTCCCTAAAGTATTATGTGGTACCTGATACCTGCTGATGCCTACTCTCTTGAAGGAAACATACAAGAAAACACAGGCTAACAAAAAATCTAAGGCTGTAGTCACGAACAATTCTTCCCTGGAAAATCACACTCACATGGAAACAGCTTTAGTAGAAATGCAAAACTTCATATTCAACTACGTAAAGTCAATAGTTTACCCTCAATCAAAAGTTCAAAAATAAGGATACAGAATTTACACACCATTTATCATAGGCTGACTTGTCAATTTTCCATAGACTTGAATTGGTTGCATTAAATAATTCAGACAGCTATAGACAGTTCCCTATTTTTGAGAATCACTTGATATCCTGAAATGAGGTGTTGGCAGTGTGGAGAACCCCATCCTTCAAACTTCAGCTTCTCCAGGATTCTGGCATACTCCAAAGACTGACAACCACTGAGATTCACTCAGTGCCTTCTAGTTCACCACCGTGCCATTTCACAGTCCTCTGGCTAGGAACCTGCCTCAGGCCCAGAGACATTGGAAAGAATGAACCCAATATGTTATCAAGCCCAAAAGTTTTAGGGGATTCTGAAGAGCCCAGGACACAGATTTATCAAGATAGAGTCTAAACTTCAGTAACATGGACAACTGCAAAGCTGCATAAACTTTCACATTTCTCTGAACCTTCTAGGGGACTGTGCCACAAAGAATCTCAATAGATGATATATCTGATAACAGTGATTTCAATCTGACAAAAGATAAAAGCAAAATTAAAATGGCAAAGGCATAACTAGTTAGTTACTTTTCTTGGTACTTTCCATCTTATCTAATTCAATCATCCCAATTTTGAGGTCTATGTGATATTTTTGTATAAGAGATAACCACCAATTCCTCGCTTCCATTCTTGTGACTTTAAATATCATATAAATTCTGCTAAAATGTTGTTCTACTCTTCACACATGGTTCTCCTTCAAGAGGCCTCACTTTATCACTATATCAATAATAGTTCCCCCACATCACTCACAATCACATCATTCTGTGTATTTACAGTCCTTTATAGGGGGGCCTAGGCAGGCCTATGGCACAAGATGAACAAGGGCGAGCAACAGGGAAAGCCTTGGGGGCAAATAGCAGCGGGAGTGCACGCAGCAGAGCCCAATGCATGGCAGTGACATCTCGAAGAGCACGTGGAGTGCAAGCAATCGGGAGGACTCTGAGGGTGGCCAAGCTTAACAGCTGCTGAGGCAGCAGTGGCCGCTCAGAGGCCCAGTGCAAACAGCGCAGGGCCATACCCGCTCTGGTCTTGGTCCAGCAGCACTCAGGGCCAACGTCACAGCTTTTGGCCCTGGGGAACCAGCCAGGACTACCAATATTCTAACTTCAGATGGCCAACATGCGAAGCACTCAAGGTGGGACAGCACAGAGGGTGGGGACCCCAGAACTGCAAGCAGAATTTCGAGTCACACGGAAAATACAGACAAATGGCTCTAGCCATGCCGCTGGGACGACGACAAGAGAGACCCTTTGTGCATGGGCTTCTTCCGAGCCCCGCCTCCCACGCTTTCGAGGGCTTCCTCTGGGTGCTCTACACCATCACTCAGGGGGCCTTCCGCCTGTCTTCCAGCTTTGCCAATCCTGCTCGTTGCAGTCTCTGTTTCTTAAAGATGCGCGCCCAGCTACAAAATTTTCTTTCCTGTTTCCAAGTGAAGGCTTCCTGCCGAGGAATTTGTTTTGCAGACAAAATCCAAACCAACAAACTTAATTCTTACCCGATGCTGAGTTAAACTAATTTCTAACCTCATTAACAGGTTTCTCCAAGGAACTTGCTATCCTATTCACTCTATAGCTATGCTACTAAGGAAGAGTTGCAAAAAATTATTACGTTGACAAAAGATGTTCTATTTATGTTTTCTCATACATTAACTTTCTTTCTAGGGATTCTAGAGGTAAATTTGACACTTACTGAACAAAAAGCTGGCAATCTAAATTATTTACTCTTACAACATTCTCGTGATGGCCAAATTTTTTATTTTTCTGATTTCTAAATATATAAGCACAAGGATTAAATATGCATATACACAAAAATTCTATTTTAACTACACTACATAATGTCAAAGTTTACATAGATAAGAGCACACTCAGAATATTTAAAGTAAAATAAAAATGGATCCAAATACTTTTAAATCGCATGATTTAATAAAATTCAATTCAAATTGGAATTAAATAAGAATAAACTATTTCTTCATTCTTAATACATATTTTTCCAGCTGGTTAAATAATCTTATAATTTTTAACTTATGGGATAATTAACATACAGGTCTATTTGCTTCTAACAATTTCTCTTCAACAGGAAATGCATAACTCATTATTATGTACATTTACCTGATGCTCTGCTTTTTACAGTTAGGGATAAATCCACAATAAATATTTAATTAATTATATAAATATCTTTTCAAGAGATACTTATTAACTTATAAAGTTAAGATGCAATCATCAAGTAACCTTATCTCCAAACTCTTGTTTAGGTTTTCATAAACTGGTAAATAGATATAATTCTATGTACAAAGGTGTCCAAAAAACTTTGGCTACATTTCCATTGAAATATTTCTTCTTATTAAAGCAAAATAACTTATCTAGATTCAAAGATTTACAGGAATTGTTCCAAAACGTACCTAGAAAGAAGAATTCTAGAAGGAAAGAAAGAAGTGCTTCCACAGAGAGAAAAGAAAAATTGGAGAGTCCTAGAAAGAAGAAAGAAAACGTCTTTGGGTAAAAAGGTCTTTATGTATTGAAAGCTTTAATGATAGAAAGAAAAATGTTTTTCTAGATAGAGAAATCTATTTAATAATATACTGATGGTCTAAATAGGTGATGTAGAAGGTTTCAGTAAATAACAGATTTGTATATGGCTAAATTGGTTATAAATATATGAAACAGTCCATTAAAATATTTGAGGCTTTTCCCTAAAAGCAAATATTAATGTGCTAATATAAACCAAAATTTTAACCTACACATTGAGATGATAAGAACTTCTCAAAACATTAATCTACTCTCATTCCAATAGAATAATTACTTATGCCTAGTAAATTTTATTACTTAAAAATTTCATTTTTAAGGAATCAAGATTCATACATTTTTAATTAAATGGTAAATGTTTTCTAATACCACCTTGAGTCCCAAGTTTCAAACTTCTCTTTGAAAGTAAAATTAATTGATTTAAAAGCATCAATATGATAATTATTGCTAATTCTTATATCTATTGTTATCTCTGTTTCCTAAATATGTTTCTTGAAAGTATAAGACTTAAGAGAACATTTTATCAAGCTGGTGTTCTCCAAACTAAAGTTGCATGGTAATTTTAGACTCTAAGGATAACAAATTTTATTAAAAAAAATTTATTTATATTATTTAGTGTTCTATAACTGGACCTATTATCAATAAGACATATTATAGAGCTTATATGTTACTCTCTACACTGGGAAGTAAACTTAACTATATTTTAAAAAGACAATGGAGATACACTACCTTATTTAAAGGGTAACATTATACGATATAAAATTGTTTTAACACTGTCTCTCAAGAAGGGATTAAAGGTCCTCTTAATTTGTCCATTTCATATTCTAGATATAACATTGAATGGATCAACTAGTTTATATTGACCCAAAGGATAACATATTAAAGTTTATAGACTGATATACAGATGAGAAACTAAAATTAATTTCAAGATTAAAACACCTTACCTAACTTTTGCCAAGAGACCCATTATTACAAAAATTAAGAAGTATAGATAAGAATCTCTTAGGGTTCTGCTGTCCATAGTTAACTGCTGTTGGCATCTAATACATGGCCTTCTAGACTATTTTCTATACACATGGATATATATATTTTATATAAAAATGGGATCATGTTGATATTTTCAGGACTTGTAGGATCTTTTTAAATTGTGCATTATTGATGCTCTTTTGCAATGTTACTTTTAATGCCAAATTTTCTGTCATATAGTCCCTTTATCCAAAATCTTATTTTAAACATTTGAGATGAACTGACAACCTTAAATACAGAGTTATTAAAGATATTCATATAACTATATAAATAAAGATTGTTTTGGCATAAGTCCCTTGAGATGTCATTGCTGGGTCAATGCCATATAAAATTCTAATTTTTTCTAAATAATTCATTAAAACACTGTCCTAAGCAATGTTACTGACTCACTTTTACATATAAATATTTAAAGTACTGATTCCCCAAACTTACATCATCATTAGATTTAATGATAATAATTTTTTTCCTAAATTGGTAAGTAAAAGGCTATTCATTCTTCTATTTCATTTATTATTAGTAGTAATAAATGAAAAAAAATTTCCTATGCTCCCTAAACATATATATATATATATATATATATATATATATATATGTGTGTGTGTGTGTGTGTGTTAACTATATTTGTTATATATATTTTAACTATAATATATATATGTTATATATATATTATAGTTAAAACTCTGCCTCTCATGTCATTCCAAGATACCCATCCAAATTCATTTAAAGTTGGTTCATAGGATTATACTAGGCCACTGTATACAGTTTAAGGCTGGGATACTCTGAGTTTTATCAACTTCAATTTTAAAAAAGGGGGAAAACAGAATCCTATAGGTCCCCACTAAATCTCATAAATTATTTTAAAAATTTCTTTAAATTGTGATACTAAAAGTCTTACTGCTGCTGAGCAACACATGAAACAATGGGATAAATCAGGTTTCAAAAGACAGAATCTAAACCTGTCATCATAGAAATGGCTGAAAATCCTGACACAGGAAGGTAAATCTCCAACCACAGCATTTACAGCTATGCAGGCCTTGCAAGCTATCAGGTCAGTAAAATCTGTGAGAAACTTCTATGGACCTACCTATTCCCCAAGTACACCTTTAATGTGCCTTGCAATGTTGCCTGGAGAATCCATCCCAGTATTTATTAATGATACTCATATGATGTATGGTCTTACAGATACTCATATTACATCCATCTTTGTGACGACATTTAAGCATACTGGCTACGGTAGGAACCTAACTACATGTTGGTCCTATAATGAACATACTGGCTAGTTAGAAGCAACTTCTGAGGAAAGGACAACATAGGAAGGACCTAGACCAGCAAATCATACTGGTCCTTAGGACTTAACGATTATATCTGGACAGCTGCTAAAATAGAAAGATTATTGAAATAGAATTTTCTCATAACAAGCCAGTTATTTCCACAGAATATCCACCAATATTTTATTGCCCTAATCATTCTACAATAGAATTGGCATCTTTCCTAAATGAATATGTTGTACAGATGCTTTGCCAGTGCAACATAAAATCTAGAGGTAATAGATATGTTTTGGATTGATCTTCAAAAAATTGATCAAAGACAATTATATCAAGATGCCACTTTCTACAAAAAATCTAAAACCAAGAAGGCTTAACATTGAAGTACTGTCACTGAATGTTTCACTCCTACTTCTTAAAAGAAATTTGCAAACAACCATGTTTAATTTGGATTCTTAATTTAGTGAAAGTTCTAAGCAGCTAGAAATATAATGGAGTTATATAAAACTATTTTCGGGATACAAAAATAAGATTAGATATACTATCATTTGACTCTTTAAAAATCCTTATGATTTAAATTACTCCCTACTGTTTGGATATTATTTACAGCCTTATAATGAAGGCCAAATTAAAGCCTGGCAAACTGATTGACGTTACTCTAGAAAGGTCAATAATTCACATTTGAATTTATAACAGTCATTTCTTATTTGTTGATAATTTGGGACCTAAGTATCTTAATGTATTCTTTCAGGCTTATATCTGTCTCCATCTTCACCTTGTTTATGGACATAATCCATTTTTTCATGGCTATGACCTCTGAAAGTTTCATTGGTAATATTCTAACTTTCAGGAAAGATGATATCAAAAAAGATCTCTGATTTAATTGTTGCCTCATTTTCTTCATCTTAACAAATGACCCCATATCTAACTTTATAGGCAGTAACCACAAGGAGGGTTCCTGCTGTGGCCTGTGAGTCTATATTTATTCCTCTTAGGTTTTAATTTTTTTGAGACATAATTGATATCCTGCAAATTGTAAAAAATGTAATCTAACTAAGCTCATTTTCTTAATAATTTGGCTCAAAATATTTCTAAAGTCCTATACACTGAGGTAAATATTGATAAGAGTTTGCAACTGGATTGAATATTTTAAAAGCCATTATTATAGATATCAATAATAAGCTTTCTGCTCTCAAATTCTAACAAAGGCTTAAATGCCATGCTAAATATAAGTATGCCTGTATTAATGCAGCCAAATTCCATGCTTTCCAATAAAATTTGGAAAAAAATTAGAAATCATCTGATGGATGTTTGGCATAACAATAATAAGGGCTTAAACCTTGTGGAAATACATCAAAGCACCCAGGAAAGATGATCAAAAAAGCAGGACCAATCTCAATGGGCCCTGCATCTCTAGCTGGTTGAATACTTTGTAAATTGATTGGTTCCCAGCCTAAAAACATGTTGAAACATTCTACATGGTACGTTTATTGAAATGATATGTTTGCTATTAATTCTTTTTATATCATAATAGTAGATCATGATGCCCTCAGATCAAGGATCTAGTGACTCAAAGTTATAACCCCTTGTCTGCATTTATAAATTAGGAATGGGAGAGATGTCATGATCCATTCATGGGCTGTGTGTGGACTATGTTGTGCATAGCAGCCTAATGAGTGGATAGGTCTGGCACTGGGAAACTCCTGTGGCACCCTCACAGGGATTGATTGCCTGATACAAGTGAGCTTCCCCCTCGAGGCCTGAGATGGGTGTGACCTGCCTAGACATCAATCAACCTGCTGACTGCAAGACATCATGAAGCAAGACTCCACCCTTGAAACCTTATCCCTGCCTTTGATGTACCCCCTTAAATAAACCATCAGAGCCAATTTTTTTCTTTGTCTAGCTCCAGAACCCATGTGGACTAGATCTATCAAGGGCTTTGCCTTTTGTAAATATATTTCTAAATATTTGTGTTTTGTTATTCACTAATTATTTGAGAGTTTAAGTTTTAGGGTGGCTTAGATTCTCCTGGCAGGAAGAATCCCCAATGAGATGCTAGCTGCCGACTCCGATACTTAGCTATTATCTCTCTTTGACTATAGCTGTCCTACTAGTTATAAGTGGTATTTCACTGGGGTTTTTGATTTGCATTTCCCTGATTCCTAATAATATCAAGCATCTTTTCATATGCTTATTGGCTATTTATACATCTTCTTTGGAGAAATGCCTATTCAATCAAGTCCTTTGACCAGTTTTTTAATTGATTTGTCCATCTTCTTGAAAGTTTTTGTCTTATTTAGTTACAGAAATGCTTAATATTTTATAGATATTAGGCACCTAAAAGGATAAATGATTTACAAATAGTTTCTCCCATTCTGTTGGTTGTCCTTTCAATTTCTCAGCACTGCTCTTTGATATACAAATATGTTTAGGGGCTGGGAATGTAGCTTGGTAGCATGCATGAGCCACTGAGTTCAATCCCAGAACAAAAATAAAAACTCACAAATATTTTTAGTTTTGAGGTAGTCCAATTTATCTCTACATCTTCTGTTGCCTGTGCTTTTGGTGTCATATTTAAGAAATTATAATCCAAGTTTATAAAGATTCAAACCTCTTTTTTCCTTATATGTTCAGGCTTAACATTTATGCCTTTGATCCATTTTGAGTTAATTTTTGTGTGTGGGGTGAGACAGGAATCCAACTTCACTGTTTAGCATGTGGATATCCAGTCGCCCCAAAACCATTTCATGAAAAGACCATTATTTTCCCATTGAACATTTGGGCATGCTTATCAAAAAAAAAAAATAACCATATCTATGAGTACATGTACAACTTCTAGAATCTCAAATAATATTCCATTGATCTATATGTGGTCTTTTTGCCAGAATCATACTGCCTTAATTCCTGTAGCTTTGTCATCAGGAAGTATGAGTCTTCCAACTTCTTTTTCAAAATTGTATTAGCTAGTATGAAATTCTAGGATCAGTTTGTCAATTTCTTGCCAAAAAAAAAAAACCCTTCAAACATCTGGGCTTCTGGTAGAGGTTGTATTGAACCTCTAGATTAATTTGAGGAGGACTGACATCTTAACAATATTAAGTCTTCTGATTCACAAACATAGGATGTCTCTCTATTTATGTAGATCTTCTTTCATTTCTTCAGGAAATACAAATCTTTCCTGGGAATCAGAAGTAAGAGACTCTAGAACATTCAAAGGAAAAGTGGCCTGAAACTTTCCCATTTTCCAAAGAACCCAACTATTTTAGTGTACTTATGTTCCATGATATTCTTATTTCCTTACAGTAAATCTACTGTCCTTAATCTGACATGGGTGGGTTTCTGCATCTTGCAACCAAATGGTCCTGGGCCAGGGCATTATCTATCAAGATTAATAAGACTTTAAAAAGAAACTCTCATGTTGTGTCCGCCAAAAACTGAAAAATAAATATTAAAAAATTCTCTCTCTCTTTAAAAAAAATTTTTAAAAAAGAAACTCTCAAAAATAAAAACACTTGTAAATGGCAGAGTTGAGATTTAAACTCAGGTCTAGATGGCTCCAAATTCTAATATTTTTCCCATCCCTATTATCATTCTTTGAGAGTCCTTGAATTTAACTGGTTGTCAATATACCTTTACTAATTATACCAAATTACAGACCTACCTACTAAGTAAATACTTACCATCAAACTGCCCATCTGCCTCCTTGAACAACTTTTCTTAAATTACATTTCTAATTTTACATATGGCTCTCTAACCCTGCTTATTCTTATCTCTTAGTTATAACCCCTAGAATTTTCTTTTTTTTTTTTTTTTCGGTTTTCTATGCTTAGTAGTTGAAGCTTTGATTCTTCACATTCTGAGCAGTATGGGAAAAATTACCCCTGTATTCTTGAATATTATGTTTCTATTAATATATCCAGCATCCTGTGGCTTTTAATAATAGCACGATTCTATGGTAACTCTCATCTTGCTCCAAAAAATTTACACACATTTGCAAACCACAGCTTTAAACCAATCAATATGACAGTATGGGGAAAAGGAAGCACTATCTAAACAATTTCAGCAGACAGATTTTCTTCTCTTCTTTCTTATTAACAGTGGGAAGTCTTCTCTCGTAACAAATAACATTGAAGAGACAAAGACCAGAGGGGAGGGAAAGAAGCCTGAGATGGTGTATTTTTAGTCATTTTGATTAAATTATGGAGATGTGAAGTTGATAATTTATTGAAGGGGAACAGGGAAGTCTATGTAAATGTTTGCAGATGAATAATTAATGTGACTTTCTGACATCACTATGCCTTTAATTAAAGCCACTGTAAAACAAAGCAAGAACCAAAGAGCACAATTATTATTGCAGCTAATTGTAACTTTCTTATCCTAAGTAACATTTGCGAGTCCATACTTAATTTGCATCTTTAAAAGGAAGAGACACCACACCTAGGGTGACAGTTGCTTTTTATCCCAGTTTAACTACTTCCCTGCAGACCAAAAATCTATTAATACATTAATGAATTTCCTCCTACTAAATTATTACCCAGGAAGTTTGGGAATTTACTTGTTGGTTTTTAAAAATACATATTAATTTTCATGAAAGTGACATATTTGTGCTTCTTAACAACTTAGAAGGTGAAATGAATACACCTCTTCAACATTAATCACTTGGTGTATTCTTCCACCCGCTGTTTACAACATCTGGTTGAACATGTGACTGCCAACAACGCATTCTTCATCTCCTTCACGTCTTTCTCTTTATTATCATTTTTCTTTATTATTCACTTTTCATCCTCATAGTTTCATTTTTTCATTCATTTCCCTGTTGCTTATTTTTAGTCTCCTTTTTCCATCTCTTTCCCTTCTATGTTTTGTCTCTATCTTTCCTCCACATTAATGTGGGACTCAAAATCAGTATACTTCTTTTTACATCCAATAGGTTTATTTCATAGCTTCATAAGGGTTAGGGAATCAGAAAGTGCCAATCCCTTCTGTGCATCTGGAGTTGTTTTCGGGGATCAGACATCTGCAGTAAGGGGGACAGATCCTCAATACCAGCAAACAAGTTTATCTAAATGCGAGCTCCTTTAGTGTGGCTCTATGGCTTGTTTGACCCTGTGACCTTGTAACTAATCGATGGTGCCGGGCACAAATAGCAGGCCCCACAAAAGGGTTAACCTGCATTGAATATATGAATAATTTATCATGAGAAATAGAACGTCCAAGGGTATTTATTCATCTCAGCTAATCAACATGATCACTTCTAAGAAATCAAAATCAAATTAATATCAGAAGATAGCCTAGATTCAATCAGGAAAATGATCCTAAAAGATTTTAAAGGATATTTTAATAAAGCTGGAGCATCCTGGTAAATTATCTCATCAAGTATGGCATGTGCCAGGAATATATGGGCCGAGCTAATGATATTAATAGTTATAATGGACCAGTGGTTCAGAGGCTGAGGCAGGAATATCAAGAGTTCAAAGCCAGCCTCAGCAAAACCGAGGTGCTAAGCAACTCAGGGAGACCCTGTCTCTAGAAAAAATACAAAAAAGGGCTGGGGATGTGGCTCAGTGGTTGAGTGCCCTGGAGTTCAATCCCCAGTTTATATATATATATATATATATTTGATTTTTTAAAAAACTTTAATATGAAGCTGGGGATATAACTCCATGTTAGAGCATTTGCCTAGCATGCTGAGGCCATAGATTTGATCCCCAGTACCACACACACAAAAAAATTAATCTGAATCTCAGAAATATGGAATAGTGGATGCATAGTTTTCCCACTTTTCAAACATCCACATACAGCAAGAAAAGCAATTAATAACAAAGTCAAAATCACATGGTCAACATTTATTTTAAAACTGTACAACAAGGTACTCCTACAAACCACCAAATACAAATGAAGAGAAGTGAGCTACCAACAGGTACAAAACTTGTTGGCATCGGCATCCACTTAGTAGGAAAAAGAAAGAATCCATTAAGCATCTTCTGATGGCTTTGACAACAGAATCTTCTTATTTTTACCCAGTCATATCTTTCAGGAAGGAGATGCAGACATAGAGTCAGGAATGCTACAGAGAGAGGAACAATGAAGAGCAACCACTGGGAGTGCAGTAGAAACTCAGCAGAAGAGGAAGAAAGGAACAAAAATTACTGGACCAAAGTAGGGTAAGTGAACAAAGGCAGAAAACCTCAGAAAGAAAGCAGCTGTGTTTGTAATGCCACATAAAAGGAGCCCTGGAAAGTTACAAAATACTTTCCTCAAACTCACATCATTTTACAAGTTCAGGAAAAATCAATTTCACATTTAAATAAGCTGAAGGAGAGTATCAAAGTAAAAACAGAGACAAAATGATTATTTTAAAATGACAATAAGAAAATCTCTCTCTCTTCACACACACACACACACACACACACACACACACACACACAAACACACACACACCCCAAATCATGGTTCATGCTCAAATCTGAGAATGTGTAATCTTTCTTTTAGCTGTATTCCTCCTTCACACTAAGAACCTAAGAACCATGGACTATGAAAGAGCTTTGTAAACAGAAAGCACACTTAATTTTTTAAAAGAATTAAATCCAGTGAATCACATAGATCTATATGGGTCAGAATCAGTAAAACACTGAAACAGTCATAGGGCAGCCTTGCCTGATTCAGTCAGTAGAAAGTGCTATCTGAGCTCCTTCTCAACAAAATCTTTTGTTTTATTCCTAAAATTTCAGAATTCAGGTGGGAAAAAAGGAGTACCTTTATCAAGACTCGAACTCAGACCTACAGTGCTATTTATTTCCACAGGATGTGTCATTTATCCATACGTGATTGTTTTTTGAGAAGAAAGTTTGGATAGGAAACAGTTTGTTATCATGATGAAGAGTGCAGGTGTTGTGTTAGAACTTCCCAAGTTCACATGCATTAATACACTGTGTGTGTAGTATGGTACTTAACCATTTTATGACTCCTTTCTCACCTATGAAATGGGAAAACTAATTCCTACTTGTTAGAGTTGTTGTAAGCAGTAAGTATATTAATAAAAGTAAAGCATTTATAACAATACCTGGAACACTGTCAGCATCCCATGTGTATATATTATTATGTCTTATACATATCTGTATGCCCTAATTATTTAGTATAAAAATATTTAAAAATTATTTTTCAGTAAACAAGATTCTCTAAAACAGGAAATATGTATTATTCAGCTTTGTATTCTTAATAATAGCACAGTGTCTAGCACAGCATAGAGCTTAATCATGTTGTGGGAATAAATGAAACAAGATATGGAGTAAAATGCTAAGGTAAGAGCTGTTCTGCAATATAACACAATTTCCTTTACTAAACATAAAAGCTATTCTAAGCCTTAATTTATACTTCACCAAAAAGCCATCAAACTATGTTTTTTAAACTAATGGCAAAAGTATATTGTCCAATCTTGCATTGGAAAATATATTTTTTTAAAAATCCAAAGCCTAACTATTACCTCAATCAATTGGTGAATCTTTGCTGCTCTCTAGTGGAAGAAAAATGTAAATCACACAAAGTTGATAGCCGCAATAGGCTGAAATAACAAAACAACTTTCTACTCAAGTATTTTTCTAAGTACCCTATCTTATACATTTTCAAAAAAAAATTCCAAAATTTGTATTAACGTCTCATGTTAACAAATTTTCTTGCATTTATAATCTAGTCCTTTTGGAAAATCAGGGACAATGTTTCACTTTAAAATTGACACCAACTGTAACAAATTGCAAAATAAATATGATGCAAAAACTGGGGAGGGGGAAATTCAAGGTGAAAAATACCATTTAGAAGTATAAGCCTCAAGGGTCTCTCAGTTCATTATTGTTTAGATGTTTTCAATTAATCCCTCTGTTTTCTAACCTCAGATTTCAATACAATTTTAGATCACTGAAATTCTACAAAGTGGTTAAAAAATAAATTTTAAAAAAAAGTCCTCAGTTCGATCCAAAATTTTTCTGAGTGCTATGTGTATGCCAAATTTGATAAGGAAAGGTTCATGGACACGAATGCCACTAAATAAAATAGAAAGCAATCCGTCGGAATATTCCTACTCTGCTGGTGGTACAAATTCTGACATGGTAGTAAGGGGAATATGTGTACTAGGAAAGCTTCCTAAAGTAGGTGGTAAATGAATGGGCTCTTTAAGGGTGGGTAAATCTTCAATAACAATAAATAAGAGAAAAGTTATTTCAGAGAGAGTGAAAAAATATACAGGAGTGGAAAAGTACAGATCATATGTTGGAAAAGATGACTAGTCAGGAATAGCTGCAGTGGCAGATGCATTCAGAAAAGAAATCAGAAACAAAGGCCACTTAGAAATCAAGGAAGGCCCTGAATGCCACCATGAAACCTGGACTTTGGTCTATCTGCACTGAAGAGTTGTTGAAATTTTACAGGAGGTCTCAATGATTTTAGAAAGGAACATTTGGTTGTAATTCAGAAGAAAAATTGAAAAGGGCTGGGATACAGCTCAGTTGGTAGAGTGCTTGCCTTGCATGCACAAGGCCCTGGGTTCAATCTCTAGCACCATCAAAAAAAGAAGAAGAAGATAAATTGAAAAAGAGAGTGCTAAAGTCAAGAAGATCTGTAGGAAGATCAACCATATGGTCCAGACTCAAGAATCTGAACTATAGGTATAATAATGGCAATAGAGAAAAAGACACAGTTATACAAAGTGCTTCAGAAGGACAGCCCAAGTCACCGGTCAGTGGATTAATGCAGGGTGTTGAGTAAGAGGAGAATACAAGGAGAATACAAATAAAGGAGAATACAAGGTCTCTGAGGTGTTGAATCTAAGCAACTAGAAAGACGTTGAAGCCAAAGAAGCAGAAAGTACAGAGATGGAGACAGTTTGGCACTGATCCCTGTGCATTGCCTCTTTGGCACAGGTGGTTAGATGACAGTTATTCTAGTATCCACTGCTTAGAAATATCATTATCATTTAAACAAAGAAGAGAGAGAGATCAAAACGATGTAATTTCACACTCCAACTTATTTAAATTTGTAACAAAAATCTAAAAGTCACATAATACCTCTGTGTTTTGTGGTACAATTGTTGATCAATAAGTTCCTATAGTCCATTTATTTATTTTTATTTTGTTTTAAATTGATAATAATTGTTCAAATGAATGGGGTACAACGTGGTTTTTCTATACATGTTTACACTGTATAGTGATCGAATCAAGGTAATTAGCATATCCATTATCACAAATATGGACCATATCTTTGTGGTAAAACATTCAAAATCCTCTCTTCTAGCTATTTTCAAATACACTTTATTGTTTACTACATTCACCCTACTGTGCAAGGGAAAACCAGAACTTATTCCTCCTCAACTGTAATTTTGTACCTATTGACCAACTTCTTACCTGACTTCACCCCACCCAGTCCAGCTGCTGGTAACCACTATTCTACTCTGAACTTCTATAAGACCAACTTTTTAAGATTCTACATATAAGTATTTGGCTTCTTTCACTTAAAATAATATCCATCAGGTTTATCTATGTTGTTACAAATGATGTCATTTCATCTTTTTATGACTATATCACATTTTCTTTCTCCATTCATCCACTGGTAAACACTAGAGTCTATTCCATATCTTTAGTATTGTCAGTACAGTTACAATAAATATGGGAGTGCAGATGTCTCTCCTCCATACTGATTTCCATCATTCCTTACATAACAGCTTAAATAGCCTTTTTTAAAGAAAAAAATAACTTAAAGTAATGCTTATATCCATGGTACAAAATTTTTAAATTACCAAAAACCATACAATAAAATATTTTTACCGGGTATGGTAGCACACACCTGTTATATAAGCTCCTTGAGAGGCTGAGGTCAGAAGATCACAAATTCAAAGTCAGCCTCAGCAACTTAGCAAGACTGTGTCTCAAATAAAAAGGGCTGGGGATATAGCTCAGAAGTGGAGACTTACCTAGCATGGGCTACACTCTTGAGTTCAATTCCCAGTACCACATGAAAAAGAAAAAAATTTCCTTCCCACCCCTGACATCCAGTGCCATAGTTCCCTTCATGAGAGAAAATCAAACTAACCAAGTTCTGTGTCCTTCAGGAAATAGTTTACAAATGCAAAAATATATGTGTAAATGTTGGTTTTGTTTCCCTGCCCTATTCACACTCTTCTGCACCTTATTCTGGCACATACTTATTCTTAAATATTGCGCTAAAATCTAGCTCACCAGTTCCAATTGATGGACACATACTATTCCCAATTTGGGGGGCAGCAGAATACAACAGACACTAGTATTACTGTATGTATATACGTGGCTGTATAACCAATGTGATCCTGCAATCTGTACACGTGGAAAAATGAGAATTCATACCCCATTTGAATCAAATATATGATATGTCAAGATCATTGTATTGTCTGAGCAACTAATAAAAAATAAAAATTAAAAAAAAAAGAAAAAAAGGAATGATGCTGCAATAAACATCTTTACACATACCATATTTCTCACATTTGTAAATATATCTGTAGCCTTGTGGGTAATCCCCCATTGCACTAGATGGTATTGACTGACTCCATACTATTGATGATTTAATAAATTATTATATTTCCTTTTCGTTTCCACCTTCCTCTTCATTCCAAACAAATTTTAGTCAATTAAAATATTTTTTCTTGTCTTTAATTTTAAATATATTTATCTTCTGTTATCTATGTTTATTTCTTTTATCAGCTTTAAATAAATTTTAGCTTCCAATCATAAAGGGTACTTACACTCACCACATCCCATTTTTTCCTCCTCTTTACTATCTTTTGTTTATTTTATCATATCCATTTTCAGAGTTTATAAACTAGATTCCATTATAACCATTAATTCCAAGTAAACTCCATCTTTTTAACAATTATTATGATTATAAACACATAGTAAGTGTATAAATTAATGGGATTCATTGTGATATTTTCACACATGCATACATCATGTCCAACCACCCTTCTTTCTAACCTTGACCCTTCCTCCTCCTCCCCTCAGCTCCCTTCCCACTCCTAATTTCACATTCAATCATACTATGAGTGCCTCATTACCACTCCTTTTGCCATAATGTCTCTCCATTTATCTATTTGCTGACATTTTCTACTGTAAAGACTCATGGAAATTATATTCTCTGGGTTTTTTAATATTCAAAGCTAACTGGTTTCTTTATATTAGGAAAGATGATTTGGTTGGGAACATATTTCCTGAAGCTACACTTTCTTTTCTTGAGAATTTTAAGTATTATTCTATGATTTTCTAGTATTGTTTACTGCTCTGAATAAAAATGAACCCGTCTGAACTTTTTCCTTACATGCAATTTTATCTTTCTGCCTAGTAGCATGGAGTCTTAACCTTTGAGGTATAGGTATAGTAATTTTGTTAATAATATGATGTCAGTGTTGATAATCTATGCCAAGTTTTTCTGAGATATGGTATGCCTTTTTCATATACAAATCCAGAGCTATTTGTATTTCTAGAAAAAAATCATGAATTATATAATAAAGTATTGCATCCCTTCCACTCAATCTAGGAAAAAAACGCTAGATATATATTCATTTTTTTTTTCTTAATTTCGACTTGCTTGTCTCCAGTATGTTTTCAGTTATATCTACTTATATTTGGGCTGCTTCAAGGACACCTTTATTTCTATAATAGTTTCCTATTTCTGTCCCATTTCTTCCCTGAACTCATTTTTCAATTCCTTCTGCGGTCTCAGAATATCTTCTCTGAGCCCTTGTTTTGAGTTCATCTTTATGGGGAGGGCGGTGCCTGAGCAAGTTTTGCTGTTTTACCTTTTAATGCATGGCAACATGGTTTGTCAAAATTCTTGTGATTTATAGTAGCTGTTTTTCTGATGAGAGTTTCTGCCCCTATTTCTTTACTGTTCCTTTTCTCCTTTTTAAATTTCATTTATATAGATCCTATGATGATCCTTTTTTATTACTGCTCATGTTTGAATGCAATGAATTATTCCTATGATCACTCACTATTGATAGGAGGATTGTAAGAGGACAGAATCAAGAGCCTGTTCTGACTTAGCAGAAATTCCCCTGATCCGTGGTGCTGTTTCTTATGACACAGTGTTATGTATATAAGCTTTCTCTCCTTTTACTTCTCTCCAGTCAACAAGGATCAATTGCTATAGGGCTGCACTCAATGTAGAATCTCTGTCCTCCAGCCTGTCCCACCAAGAAGATAAAATATATAATGTAGATATGGCTTATTAGTGGGGTTCTTCATTCATCCCCATCAATCCTGCTTTTCACTCATAATAAGTAGGAATAGAGATGTTCCCACTACCACAGTACCATTATTCCAAATAAGGAATTGCTGGGGGTTTTCCCTCAGGGAAAGTTTTCTTTGCCAGTTTTGCCTGAAAAAAAATATAGAGAGAGGATATATATAGAGAGATATATACATAGATATATAGATATATATGCAGCATTTCTCCACAGTTTCCCCTTTTTGTCTTTAGCCATAACTGCTCTCAGTAAAGCTTTCTCATGTATTTTTGCTCAAGGTTATAGATTTAATCTACCATCGCTCAAAGATGGAGCTTGCAAATGCAAGCTGTTTCCTTTCTTCTGACCTTGGACTGATTTCTGGAATAGGAGGATAGTGCCATTTTTTTTAACTTGGCCATTTTCAAAATGGAAGTTTCTATAATAAGGTCTTAGCCTCCCTACTTCCAATTTTTTTCCTCCTTCTATCCATTTTCCCAATTACAACCAGAAAGATCTAAAATGCAAGTCTAATCAGGTCAGTACCCTGCAAGAAATCATTTGATGACTCTGCATACTGTTGGGATAAAGGCCAAATGCCTCTGTGATATGACCCCTGTACACCTCTTCTGCATCATCTATTATCATCCAGTCCCTTACTCAATATAACAGCATATTGAATTTCTGTTAGTTATTCAAACACCCCATGATCTGGTCTGCTTGCAAGCATTAGATACGTGCTTCTTTCTGCCTGAAATATTCCTCTGACACTGACCACCCCCATGCACTTCTTAACTATTAATAACCCTTCAGCTCTCAGCATAATAATAATGAGCTACCATTTTTATTATTTACTAAAGCACTGTGCTAAGCAATTTATATGTAGTAACTTATTTATTTTCACAGCAAATCAATAAGGTGAACACTATTATCGTCCACATTTTAAATATGAGGAAACTAAAACTTAGAACAGTTAAAAAAATTGCCAAGGGGCTGGAGCTGTGGCTCAGTTGTAGAGTACTTGTCTCACAAGTGTGAAGCATTGGGTTCGATCCTAGCACCACATAAAAACAAATAAAGGCATTGAGTCCATACACAACTAAAAAAATATATTAAAAAAATTTTGCCAAGACAATAGAGCCAGTAGATAAAGGAGCTGCAGGCAGACTTCAGCACTCCAGAGGACCTATAACAAACTCCCTAGCCATATTACTTTTATGTCACTTCTTTCCACTCTTCAAATTTGGGTTGAGTGTGTAGGTGTGTGTGTTTATGTGTGTGTGTGTACATACATATGTATATGGAGATAGCTGTTTGTACTTCTCCCATCATAGCTTTTAACCCAATGTATTATAAATACTTATTTTTTATCAAAGTCTTCTAAAATATGAAATTCTTTGAGTATGTTGGTCATTTTAATGGCTGTGACTGAAATACCTGACCAGAACAACACAGAGGAGGAAAAGTTTATTTGGGGATCATGGCTTCAGAGGTTCAGTTCATGGTTGACTGACTCCATGGCTCTGGGCCTGAGATAAAGCAGAATATCATGGCAAAAGAATGGAGGAGGAAAGCTACTCAGCTTATGGCAGCCAGTACATTTCACCTCTGAACATTTTTGCATTACCTAATACATGAGCTTTTCAGGGGTACCTCCTATCCAAACCATAATAATAAGGTTACAAACTATAAAGTATTTTTTTTATTTTTGTATCCCACATTGCCTGACACAGAGCAAGAGCAAGTGCCTTTTTTTTTTTTTTTTTTGTACTAATGGTACTTAACCACTGAGTCACATCCTCAGGTTTGTTTTTTTTTTTTCCCACCTCTCTCAAGGAAGGATCTTGCTAAGTTGCTTAGGGCCTCCCTAAATTGTGGAAGCTAGAAGTGAACTTGTGATCCTCCTAACTCAGTCTCCCCAGATGCTGGGATTACAGGTGTGTGCCACCACATATGGCTCAATAACTAATTTTTAAATTTAAATTAGCTTTTTAACCAATTTAAATGTTAGAACTAACTCCCAAGAACAGAGATAACTAGTTAAAACAACACCTTTGTTTTCTAAGCCCTTTTTTTCCCTCCATACATCACTGGGTATAAAGCTCTGGAGATGCTCTTCTAGACATAGGAGCATCTTTTGACTGATCATTAAATCAGTCCTGTATGGGAGCATTATAACCTACTCCCAATGCAGATGGACAGCTGTCTTCTCTTCTCTTTCCTGTTTTCCTTCTAAGTCTATATATTTTTATGAATAGTATTTTTTAAATTTTTAACTCATATATAAAAATTGTGGAGTACGTATTTATGGGATACCATGTGATATTTCAATACACACAGTCATTGTATAATATGTAAGCAGGGTGAAATCAGGTTAAACATATCTCCTCAAATGGTTATCTTTTCTTTATAGTGAAAACACTCAAAATCTTTTCTTCCAGCTTTTTGAAATATAAATTATTGCTATTGATAGTCACCCCAACACACCAGAATTTCACATTTCCTAACTATAACTTAGTACTCATTGATCAAATTCTCCCCATCCCTCCCATTGCTGTCCCCCACTTTTCCAAGCTTCTAGTAACCACTATTCTACCTTCAACTTCTACAAAAGCAACTTTCATAAGCTTTACATAGGAATGAGACCATGGTTATTTGTCTTTCTGTGTCTGGCAGATTTCACTTAACATAATGATCTCCAATTCCATCCATGTCATTGCAAACGACAGGATTTCAATCTTTTTATGGATGAATAGTATTCCATTGTGCATATGTACCATATTTTCTATTTTTTTAAACCACATTTATCCATTCATCAGTTGGTGGATTCTTGGGGGTTTTTTCCCATTTCCTTGTTATTGTGAATAATGCTGCATTAAACGTGAGAGCACAAATGTCTCTTCAACATACTGATTTCATTTCCTTTTGATATGGCAGTGGAACTGCTGAGTCACATGGCAGTGACTACTTAAAATTTGGAGAAACATCCATACAATTTTCCATAATGGCTACACTAACTTACATTCTCACCAACAGTGTGCAAAGGGCTCCCTTTTCTCCACATTCTTACCTGTACTTGTTACCTTCTGTCTTTTTGATAATTGCCATTCTTACTTAACTGAGATGATACCCTATTGTGGTTTTGATTTGGATTTCCCTAATGATTAGTGATGCTGAACATTTTTTCATATACCCATTGCTCATTTGTATGTTTTCTTTTGAGAAATGTCTATTTAGATCTATCGCTCATTTATTAATTTGGTTATTTGTTTTTTGGACTAGTGAGTTGTTTTGAGTTCTTATATTCTGGATATTTACCCATTGATCTGATTTACCCATTGTCATCTATATAGTTTTAAAATATTTTCTCCCATTCTCTATGTGTCTCTAGATTTTTTTTCTTTGCTATGCAGAAAGGTTTTAGCCTGATGGAATCACATTTGTCTATTTTCACTTTTGCTTCAGGTGCCTATGGGGCCTTGTCAAAACAGCCTTGTCCATTCAAATGTTCCCAAGCATTTCCACCATTTTCTTCTAGTAGTTTCACAGCTTCACATCTTACATTTAGATCTTCAATTAATTTTGAGCTGACTTTTGTAACTGGTATGAAATAGGGGTCTGTCTGATTTCATTTTCTTTTTTTTTAATTTTTTTTTTAGTTGTTGACAGACCTTTATTTATTTTTATTTATTCACCTGCAGTGCTGAGAATCAAACCCAGTGCCTCATACATGCCAGACAAGTGTGCTACCACTGAGACACAGCCCCAGCTGATTTCATTTTCTTGCATATCTATATCTAATTTTCCCAGCACCACTTATTGAAGACTGTCCTTTCTCCACTGTCTGTTCTTAGCATCTTTGTTAAAAATCACTTGGCCATGTACTGGTTTACTTCTGGGCTTTCTATTCTGTTCCACTGATCCGTGTGTCTTTTTTATACTAATACCATGCTATTTCGATTACTACAGCTTTGTAGTATATTTGAAGTCAGATATGTCCCCTGCTGAGTTCTTTTATTAAAATTGCTTTGGTTATTTGGGTTTGCGTGTGTGTGTGCGCGCGCGTGCATACAAATTTGAAGATTGTTTTTTCTAATTCTCTGAAGAATGACATTGGTATTTTGATAGGGATTGCATTGAATCTATAGATTGCTTTGTGTATTATAGGCATTTTTTTTTGTATTTGGACTTGAACCCAGGGCCTCATGCATTCTAGGCAAGCATTCTATCACTGAGCTACCTCCCAGCCCAGTATAGGCATTTTAAAGATATTAATTTTTTCCAATCCATAAACATATATTGTCTTTTTATTTCCTATTTTATCTTCAATTTCTTTCATCAATGTTTTATTATTTTCATTGTAGAGATCTTTTTCCTCTTTGGTTACATTTTTTCCTATGTATTTTTTGTAGCCATTATAAAAAGGATTGCTTTTTTCTTGATTTCTGTTTCAAATAATTGCCTATTGGTATAGCAACACTACAGATTTCTTTATGTGGAATATCTTTTGAAACGGAAAATGGTGTTTTGCAGGACTAAGAAATGAAAGATGTTTAATATTTGAAGAATATGAGAGGCGAAGCATCACCAAAAACACCAGCTAGGGAATCAGAGATAACTGCTAATAGTAAATAAAACCTTATCAATTAAAATCACTTACCAGTTCTAGAAAAACAGTCCCACCAGAGCAAAAGTTCCACCAGAGACATCTCTTCTTATCTGAAAAAGATGAGGAAGTGTGAGTGGAGGAAGAGTCTATGTTGTAATAACATAATATATGAGTTCTGTATTTTAAAAATTAAAGCTGGTTGCAGTGGCATATGCTTGTAGTCCAAGCTGCTTGGGAGGCTGAGGCAGGAGGATCACTTGTGCCCAGGAGGTTTTTTCTTTTTCTTTCTTTTTTTTTTTGGGGGGGGTTGTAGATGAGGGTTGAATCTAGNGGGATTGAACTCAGAGGCACTTAACCACTTAGCCACATCCCAAGCCCTATTTTGTATTTTATTTAGTTGGAGACAGGGTCTCACTGAGTGGCTATGCACCTCAGTTTTGCTGAGGCTGGCTTTTGAACTTGTTGATTCTCCTACCTCAGCCTCCCAAGCCATTGGGATTACAGACGTGTACCACCACACCATGTGAGCCCAACCCGGGAATTTAAGGACAGCCTGGGCAACGTAGCAAGACCCTGTGTCTTAAAAATAATAATAAATAGTTGCTTTTAGGAAAACTCCTTAGTTACAAGATATAGAGTCATAAAACATGTAGAATTGTAAGTACATATGAACATTCTCTAAGATAAACCACATGCTAAGCCATAAAACAAGCATCAATAAATTTTAAAGAATTGTTTCCCATAAAGCAGGCACTAACTTGATATGGCTTTGAACATGGGAAATATGGCTTGTATGGAGTGAGATGTGCTGTGAAGATAAATTAAACACAAAAGATTATGAAATTTTAATATAAAGATAAGAATGTCAAATATCTCAATAATTTTAAATATTGAATGCTTGCTTGCTAAGATGTTTATATTTGGGGAATGTTTATTTTAACAAGATACATCACAATTTTTTTAAAAGCATACAAGGCATGTTTTCTCATTATAGTGAAATTGAGTTAGAAATTGGCAAAAGAAAAATTGGGAAATTCACAAATATGTGAAAATTAAACAATACATTCCTAAACAAACCAATGGGTCAAAGAAGAAATTAGAAATTACCTTGATATGAATTTAATGCAACCACAACATACCAAAACTTATGAAATGCAGAAAAGCAATGCTTAGAGAAAAATTTTATAGCTGTAGATATTTTAAAAGAACAAAGGTTTTCAATCAATAACCTAAATTTTCACATTAAGAAACTATAAAAGGAGACCAAACCATGCTAGCATTAAGAAGAAAGAATGAAATAATAAATAATAATAACAAAAACTAGATAGAAGTTAATGCACCAGAGAATAGAAAAATGAGATAAAAAATAATTTTGAATTGAGTTTTTGAAAGATCACAAAATTACAATTTTTAAACTATGTTAACCACATAAAAATCAACAAGACTCAAATTGGGAATGAAAGAAAGGTTATTATTATCAGTCTTTCAAAAATAAAAGCATAATAAGAGAATACTATGTAGAAGGGCATGAATTAAATAATGTAGGCTGAGTATGATGGCATGCATCTATAGCACCACTACTCAGGAGTCTGAGGACAGAGAATCACTTGAACTTAGGAGTTCAAGACCAACTTGGGCAACATAGTAAGACACTGTCTCTTAAAAAATAAATAAATTAGGTACTATAGAAGAAATGGACAAATTCCTAGAAAGACAAATACACCAAAACTGTTGTGCTCCCATGTTCAAGGCAGCCTTATTCACAATATTTAAGATATGGAAACAGACTAACTGGACAGTAATAAATGAGTTATGCTGTGGTTGGAATGTGGCCCCCAAAATCCATGTGTTGGAAACTTAATCACCAATGCAATAGTGTTGAAACATGGGAAGACAGAGTTATTAGGTGATGAGAACCTCCCTCATAAATGCATTGATGCTATTATCATGGGAATGTGTTGATTACTGCACCAGCATATTCCTCATGAGAATGAATTCAGTTCCCTTGTTCCCTTTCTCTAATGCTCTCTCATCTTCTCTCACCCCCTAACCCTCTGCCATTGGATGACACAGCAAAAAGGCTCTCATCAAATGCCAGCATCTTGATATTGGACTTCCTGGCCTCCAGAACTGTGAGAAATAAATTCCTTCTCATGATAATTTACTGAGTCTGTGATATTCTGTTATAGCAATCCAATTATGTGTCTAATAAAAAGATAAAATAATGAATTAAAAAATAATATCCAACTATATGTTGTTTGCAAGAGACTCACTTTACAGGCAAAGACAGTCATAGACTAAAAGTAAAAGGATGGAAATTGCTATACCATGCAAATGGAGCCTGAAAAAAAGCAGCAGTGACTACTGTCATATCCAACAAAGCAGACGTCAAGCCAGAATTAATCAAAAGAGCCAAAGAAAGTCACTTCATACTGATAAAGAGAACAAACAATCCAACAAGAAGATATAACAATAGTAAATATTTATTTCCCAAACATCAGTACACCTAATTACACAAAAGGGACACTTTTCAATTTAAAGTCTCAGAGAAGATAGACACCAGTACAATAATACTGAGTGATTTCAACACATCTCTCTCACCAATAGATAGATCATCCAGATATAAACTCAGTAAAGATTCTTCAAATCTAAAAAATATTATAAATCAAATAGACTAAACAATAGAATATTTTATAGACTAAACTATAGAATATTTTATCGAACAACAGTCTAATTCACTCTCTTCAGCTGTTCATGAAACTTTTTCTAAAACAGACCATAATTTAGGTCCCAAAGCAACTGTTAGCAAATACAAAACATCAACATAATTCCATGCATTTTATCTGACTATAAGGGAATGAAATCAGAAATCAACACAAAAACAAAAAATCTACTGAAACTGTATAACAAAGACTAAACAATATGTTTTGGGATGATGAATGGATAACAAAAGAAATTAGAAGAAAAATTTTTAAAATCTCAGAATAAAAAAAAAAAAAAAAAACTAGTTATACAACACACCAGAATCTACGGGACACTCTGAACTTAGTTCTAAGAGGAAAGTTTATAATTTTGTGTACTACATAATAAAATCAGAAAGATCCCAAATAAACAACCTAGTAATGCATGTCAAGGCCCTTGAAAAAGAAGAACAAACCAATCACAAAACCAGTAGAAGGAAAGAAATAATTATGAAGAGGCAAAAATCAATGAAATAGAGATTTAAAAGACAATAAAAAGTATCAACAAAACAAAGAACTGCTTCTTTGAAAAAATAAATAAGATTGACAAACCCTTCCCTAAACTCACAAAAATAAAAAGGCCCAAATTAATAAAATTAGAGATGTAAAAGGAGAAATCACCAGAGATATCATTTAAATCCATAGGATCATTAGGAACTATTTTGAGAATTTATATTCCAGTAAAGTGGAAGAAAATCAAGAAAAAATGGATACATTTCTAGACTCATAAGACTTGCCAAAATTGAACTAAGAGGAAATATAAAACCAAGAGAACAATAACTAACTATGAGATAGAAGCAGTAATAAAAAGCCTTCTAATAAAGGAAAGCCCAGGACTAGGTGAATTCTCAACTGAAGTCTATCAGACCTTTAAAAAGAACAAATGCCAATGCTTCTCAAATTATTCCATGAAATAGAAAGGGATGATACACTTCCAATTTCATTCTATGAAGCCAATATCACCCTTATACCAAAAACAAGACAGGGACATGTTAAAGAAAGAAAACTATAGACCAATATCCCTGATGAACATAGATGCAGAAAGCCTTAATAAGATATTAGCAAGTCATATTCAAAAACACATTAAGAACATTTTGCATCATGACCAAGTTGGTTGCATTACAGTGACACAAAGATAGTTAAACAAATGCAAATCAATAGATTCACCACAATAAATACAATTCACCACATAATTAAGAACAAAAATCATATAGTCATCTCAAAAGATGTGAAAAAGCCTTCAACAAAATTTAGAATCTGTTCATGATAGAAACACTGAAGAAACTAGACTTAGAAGGAACTTACCTCAACATCATTAAGACTATATAGGATAAATCCAAAGCCAACATCATAGTGATTGGCCTTAAACTGAAATCACTTCCTTTAAAATCTGGAACAAAAGAAGAATGTCAATGCTCACCACTCCTACTGAATATAGTACTAAAAATTCTAGCCAGACCACAATTAAGCAAGAAAAGGAAATAAAAAGAATAAAAATAAGGAAGAAGTCAAATTATCACTCTTTCAGATGATATATATGACCCTATACTTAGAAGATACAAAAAGCTCCAAGAGTTTTTAAATAAATTAAGAAGAGTAGCAGGTTAAAAAATCAACGTAGACAAATCAATAAGTTTATTGTATACCAATAATGAAAATGATGGTTCCATTCCAAGTTTTCTAAGGAATCTCCATACTGCTTTCCAGAGTGGTTGCACCAATTTGCAGTCCCACAAGCATTGTATAAGTGTACCTTTTCCCCCACATTTTCTCCAACAATTTTTGGGTTTATTCTTGATAACTGCCATTTTGACTGGAGTGAGATGAAATCTTAAAATAGTTTTGATTTCTTTAATTACTAGAGATGTTGAACATTTTTTCATATATTTGTTGATTGATTGTATATTTTCTTCTGAGAAGTGTCTGTTCAGTTCCTTAGCACATTTATGGATTGAGTTATTTGGGGAGATTTTTGTTGTTGCTGTTGATTTGGTGTTAAGTTTCTTGAA
Organism: Marmota marmota marmota; assembly: GCF_001458135.2. Classification (NCBI taxonomy): domain Eukaryota; kingdom Metazoa; phylum Chordata; class Mammalia; order Rodentia; family Sciuridae; genus Marmota; species Marmota marmota. The sequence continues at coordinate 945,542 of NW_025999968.1, read as the reverse complement.
TTCTTTATATACCCTGGAGATTAGTGCTCTAATTCATTTGGAAAAATAAGAGACCCAGACTAGCCAAAGCAATCTTTAGTAACAAGAGTGAAGCAGGAGGCATCACAACACCAGACCTTAAACTATAGTCCAGAGCTATAGTAACAAAAGTGGCATGGTATTGGCACCAAAATAAACCTGTAGGCCAATGGTACAGAAGACACAGAGACAAATCTACATAAATAAAGTTATCTTGTATTAGACAATGGCACCAAAAAACATATATTGGAGAAAAGATAGTCTCTTCAACAAATGGTGTTGGGAAAACTGAAAATCCATATGCAGCAAAATGAAATTAAACCCCTATCTCTCACCATACACAAAACCCAACTCAAAGTGGATCAAGGACCTAGAAATTAGACTAGAGACCCTGCTCCTAGCAGAAGAAAAAGTAGGCCCAAATCTCCATCATGTCAGAAGTGGCTATAAAAAGGGTATTCCCCAAAAATATTGAAAGGCAATCTGCTGACATCTGGGTCAAAAGATTAAGATCAAAGTAAACAACAGACATGTTGACAACTTGGCAGGAAAAGCTGGGAGAGAGATCATTTGAATAATTAGAAAATTACAAGATTCCTGCATGTGGCCCAGAGAAGGATGCATGCTCAGAAAAGATCTGAGAAACCCTAATTTTCTACCTCTGGTTGGTTTTAGGCTCATTGTAAACAGAAAGAAAAAGCTAAAGCAGAGTTATAGGTATAGCCAAAGCACTAAAGGACTTCCCCAACACAAAGCCAATCTACAATGACTGGAAAAGATTCTTTTGTTTTTTATATTTAATTCTCGGCATTCAAGAAAATCTGTCAAAACACTAGCTGACTACAAATTAAAGGAAGGAAGGTTTCAGGGCTTGGGCTGTAGCTCAGTGATAGAGTGCATGCCTCATGCCTGCTTCACACATGCGTTGCATTAGTTCTATCCTCAGCACCACATAAAAATAAATAAAGATACTGTGTCTACAACTAAATATATATATATATATATATATATATATATATATATAAAAGGAAGGAAGTTTTCAGAGACCAAAAATGATGAAAACTATAGGCTTTACAAAAAGTTTAGAAAGACCATTGAACAAACAAAACCCATACCTACTTAAAAAAAAAAAAAAAACAAGGAGAGGAATAACATGATTTCCAGAGCTATTATATTATGCTATTACATTATAATATACAAGATGTTCAGTTTTCAACTTTGGTTTTTATTATGAAACATTCAAATAAAGAAACAAGTAAATGTGGCTCATTCTCAAGAGAAAATGACAGAAACTGTCATTAAGGAAATACACAAATTGAACATACTAGACAAAAACGTTAAATCAATTGTCTTAAATAGTTCAAAGAGTTTATTGTAACTATGGATGAAGGGCTCATGGAAATCATGAAAATTATGTCTTAACAAATGAACAATAGCAACAAAGAGATAGAAATTATAAAATGGAACCAAATAAAATTACCAGAGCTGAAAACTACAATAACTGAAATGAAAAGTCCTCTAGAGGATATTAACAGCTGAAGTGAGGAGGCAAAAGAAAGGATCAACAAAATAAAGACAGGTCACTTAAAAATATTATGCCCAAGGAGCAGAAAAAAAAAGAATGAAGAAAAATGAAAACAGTCTCAGAGACCTACAGGACATGATCAAGTATACCACATACACACAATGGGAGCTCCAGAAATGGGGGACGGGCATAAACAGAATATTTGAAGAAATGATGACTAAAAACTTCTCAATTTTGATAAAAGAAACAAATCTACATATCCAAGAATCTCAACAATAATGCCAAGAAGAATGCACAAAACGATGCACCATGGCACATCACTATCAAATGTTCAAAAGTCAGATTTTCTTTTTTTTTAATAATACTTAAGAGAGTTATATTTGTATAAAACAGGAATATAATATAAAATAATTAAATCCAGTGTCCAAAAATAGACTCAACTATATCCAGTCAAATGGTTTTCCACAAAGGCAAAAAGACAATAATAAAAGAGAAAAATTGGATATACAATGTAAATTTTTAAAAAATCTTCTAATTGTAACATAGTTATCTATAGTAGTCTTTATTTTTTTATTTATTCTTTTTAGATATACATGACAGTATAGAGTGTATTTTGACATATTACACATTCATGGAGTATAACTTATTCTAATTAGGAGGATCCCATTCTTGTGGTTGTACATGATGTGGAGTTTCACTAGTCGTGCATTCATGTATGAACATAGGAAAGTTATGTCCTATCCATTCTACTGTAAAAGTCAGACTATCTGAAAGAGAATCTTGAAAGCAGCAAAGGAGAAGTGGCTCCCACACAAGAACCTTCAGGATCAACAGACAACTTCTTAGCAGAACTCATGGAGACAAGAAGGCAGCAGGATGAAATATTTAAAATACTAAAAGAAAATACTGTCAACAAAACTGTTTTGCTAAAAATACATTCAGCAAAACTATCATTTAAAAAATAAAAGAAATTAAGACTTTCCTAGGTAAACAAATCTGAGAAATGTAATCTATAGTAGGCCTGTCATACAAGAAATTTTAAAGAAAGGCCTTCAAGTATAAACAATTAGATCGCAACTCGAAGCTATATGAAGAAAATAACATTGATATAGAGTCCTGTGTAGGTAAATCCAAAAGCCAGTGTTATCATATATTTGGTTTTCATCTTTTCTCTTTTTTATATGATTTAAATTATAAATGCACAAAACAATAATTACAAATCTATATTAATGGACACACAATGTATAAGGATGTGATTTGTGACAACTTAAAAGAGGAGAAATAGAGCTATATAGAAACAGTTTTGTATACTATTGAATCCACTATTAAAAATAAGTGGCTTCAAGTTTAAGAGGTTAATTGTAATTCCCTGGTAACCACAAAGAAAATAATAAAAATTATATTCATAAAAGGAGTAAGAAAAGAATCAACATGGTACACTACAAAAATTTATTAAACACAAAGAAGGTAGTGGTAGAGAAATTAAAGATATAACTATAGGAAAACAAACAATATAACTATAGAAACAAATGGTAGACTGGCAGAAGAAAGTCCTTCCTCATCAGTAATTAAATTCTCCAAAGAAAAGGGACAGATTGACAGAATGAATTTTTTAAAAAGGAAAAGAAAAGAAAAAACAAAAACATGATCCAGCTATATGCAGTCTACAAGAGAATCTTGTTAGTTCCAAAGATACAAATAGGTTGAAAGTGACAGGATGGAAAAAGATATCCTATGCCAACAGTGACCAAAAGAGAGCTGGAGTTGTTATACTAATAGATAAAATATAGAAGTTAAGCCAAAAACTGTTACAAGAGACAAAGAAGTACATTATATATTGATAAAAAGGTTCAACTACACGAGAAGATATTGTAATTATAAACATATTGCACCAAACAGCAGAGCTCCAAAATATATGAAACAAACACTGACAGACTTTAAGGGAGAAAGAGAAACAATTCTACAAAAACAGTTGGAAATTCACTCACTTTCAATAATGGATAGAAAATCTAGAAAAAAAGACCAATAAGCAAATATAAGACTTGCTGAAAAAGACCAACTAGACCAAAAAAACACATAAAGAATATTCCACCCAACAATAGCAAATGCACACTTTTTTTTACAAGGACAGTTAAATGCCTTTTTAAAATAATTGGTTATTTTTAGTTAGACCTAACATTAGGATTCATTTTTGACATGATTATAAAAGCACAGAACATAATTCATTCTAATTCAGTTCTCAGTACTTCTCCTTTTCCTCTCCTTCTCCCTCCCCCGTTCCCTTCCCTCTGCTGTACTGATCTTACTGCTATTTACTTACATGTTTTTTAAATTAATGTCTTGTGGAAATACATGATGGTGAGATTCATTGTGGTATATTATATTATCTATGTAGGAAAGTTAGGTCAGATTCATTCCACTGTCTTTCCATATCCTGTCCCTCATCCTCCCTTCTCTTTATTCCCCCTTCATCTACTCCACTGATGTTTTATTTTTTATCCCCTCCCCACTTTATTTTGGATCAGCTTCCACATATCAGAGAAAACATGTGACCTTTGACTTTTGTGGACTGATTTATTCCACTTAGCATGATAGTCTCCAGTTCCACCCATTTACGGGCAAATGCCATAAAGTCATTCTTCTTTATAGATGCACAATTCACAATAGCAAAGCTAGGGAACAAACCTAGGTGCCCTTAAATAGATGAATGGATAAAGAAAATGTGGTGTACATACACATTCCTATCTTAGAACATTTTCTAGGATAGACCATTCAGTAGGTCACAAAACAATAAATTTTAAACAATTGAAATCATGCAACTTATCTTCTGTGAACCTAGTAGGACAAAGGAGAAATCAGTAACAAAAAGAAAACTGGAAAATTCACAAATATTTGGAAATTAAACAACAAAATGTTAAACAATTTGTCAAAGAAATCAAAAGGGAAATGAGAAAATACTTTGAGATGAATGAAAATGAAAACACATCACACCAGAAACATGGGATGCAGCAAAAGCAATGCTCAGAGTGAAATTAATAAATACCTATGTTAAAAAAAAGAAAGATTTCAAATAAATGAAGAATAATTTTGTAAAATATATACATATTTAAGATACAGGCATATGGATTTGCATCAGGCTAATTCCAGAAGGATATACATCAAAATATTAATAAAAATTACTTGGATGCTGGAAACATTTTTTTCCTTTATGCTTATTTTTCTTGCTTTTCTACAATGATTATACTTAAATTATAAAATGAAAAAAACAGATCTGCTGCTATACCCATGCCAATACCAATGTCTTTGAAACTGCAAACCATAGCTTATATCTTACTCTAAACACAGTGTTCATTCGCTCCACACAATCTTAAATAAATAAAAATGGCAGATAATTCATAAATGTATATTCAATAAACACTTCTTGAGCACCTGTTATATTCTAGGCATGGTTACATAAATGATTTTATTTCAGTGTACCCAGTGATCCCTTTCTGTTCCTAAGTATGGTACCAAGGTTACCACATATAGATTGATCACAACTATTTGTGATTAGATTTTAAACCTCATCTCTAGTTGCTAGATGCAATTAAACTCCTATTGATAGAATGCCTAATCATCTATGGCCTGCCTCAGTGATTCTAGGCTTTAGAAAATCAAAGCAAAATGTCTCATCAATCACCACCTCTTTACTATCCTGCTCCTGATTATAGAGGGCCTGCTGATTTTGAAGGAGCCAAATCTCAAAATCGGACCCCACTGTGGCCACCACTATGAGTGCAAACTCTCTACTTGTTAAATATTCCTGCTAGTATCTTCCTCTACTTTCTTTACTCCCTCCTTTCAGGAACTCTGGTTTGGCCTCCTCCTAAACCTTCTTTCTGCTCTAAGATCACTGAATGTGTGATTCTAGAATCCATTCTCACTGGATCTCCTCGCCTTTGTCTGGTGGTCCAGGCATAAATTATCCATCCAATTCAGCAAGAAAACACCTCAGGGCCTGAGTTTCCAAAGGGGATGCTTGTTACAAAGGGGATGGGAAATAGCTGCTAACCTGTCCCATGAGACAGAGAAGGAGTGGAAGGACAAAAACTCTCCCTTCTACATTCTTTTACTGTAAAGAAAAAAATCCAAATATTTTGGTAACATGAGAGTTAGATCTAAACTCGTCCTGGTACCACTGAAAATAGCACTGGCACTGTTTTGTAAAGATAGTACTGAAAAATAAATTCTTGTTTTTTGTTGTTGTTGTTTGGGGGGGTGGGGTTGTTTTGTTTGGGTACTGGGGATCAAACCCAGGGCACTTTACCACTGAGCTACATCCCCAGCCCATTTTATTTTTCATTTTGAGTCAGGTCTCACTTAGTTGCTTAGGGCTAAATTGCTGAGGCTGGCCTCGAACTTGTGATCCTCCACCTTCCAAGTAGCTGGGATTATAGGCATGCACCACAGGGCAAGGCTAAAAAAAACATTTTTAAAGAAGAACATGTGGCCACATCACTCCAATATCGATAAGAATCTAAAGAATAACATTTAGATTCTAGCATTTTTAGATTTACTAGCACGGTGCCCAACACTAACACTCCGTGCAACACAACTCTAGTAAGACAGAATTCAGAATTAGGAGAAGCAGGACTTTGATTGGATAGTAATGGTAACCTCTGTTCAGGTATGTGGCCCCCATGCGGTGTGGGGGTGTGAATTAGAGGAGTGGCACCTGTGAAGGTCTAGTTCTCACACCACTGCGGCCCTCCGCGGGTACGCTGGAGGCATCCACATGGGCCCCAAGGCCTGAGTGCTGGAGATGGTTGGGGAGCCCTGGTTGCCTGGGAGTGGCAGTCTCGCTCCTCAGTAGAAGGCGCTGCTGGACTTCCCACTGCAGTCAGCAGCCCTGCAGTCCTGCAGAGAGCCCTGCAGCCAGGCGTTCACCAGCCCACCCAGGCAGGAGCCCAGGCGGGAACAAAGCCCAAGGAAGCCTGACTCCACGAAGGTCTCCAGGACAACCGAGCGGCCCCGCCCACGGCGCCTGGCAACTGAGACCAGTCAGGGAGACCTCAGAGAATGGACGCTCCTGAAGAAGAGGATCCAGGAGAATCCCTGGAAGAAGAAAGCCCAGCCACACCCCCAACTGCTGGCCACACTGATAACCAGGAAGAAGACAACCAAGAGAACCAGGATCAAGAGAAGGCATATGAACAAACTCATTACAGAATAGCTGACCAAAATGGCCAAAGAGTATCTGGAGCGCCTGAACCCTTCATGTCTGACCAAAGTAACCAAAAAGATTCTGAACACCTGGAGAATAGCTCATATGATCAGGCTGACCTACAATCATCTGAACAGACTGATGACAAGGCATACGACCAAGTTGAAAATGTAGCAGCTGGGGAGACTGATGGCCAGGCGCCTGGCTTGATTGAGGAAGGAACTTCTGAACAGACTGAAAGAAGCTCGTCTAGACAGGAGGAGAAAAGAGCTTCTGAGCAGGCCGACCGGGCTGAAGGAAGAGCTTCCATACAGACTGACCACAGAATGTCCAGCCAGACTGAGGAAAGAACTTATGAGCAGACTGGCGATAGATTGTCCATACCATTTGATCCAAGAACTTCTAAACAGGAGGACAGCCTAGCTGAGAAAACTTCTGAGAAAGTTGATCAAGTCGATTATGTAAAGACCCTCTACAATATTGACCACCAAGCCACTGAAGGAGCTGAACAGCAGACTTTTGACCAAGCTGATCAGCTTAAGGTTGGCAAGGATGACTACAGTAGACCTGACCAGGCTGAACACCTTATAGACAAAGAGGCTTACCCTAAAGACTACCAGTATTCCTATGGGTCTGAGTACGGATTATTACCCCAGTTCAGAGATGACAAAGAAGCTCAAGACAGACCACAGCCCTGCACATTTGAGGATAGCGAAATATACCTCAAATCCGCACTTTCAAGTGAAATAGAAAAAGGAGGTATAAGCCCTACGCAATCCCACTACCCAATTGATACCAGATTCACTGGGCATTTTCCAACAAAAGACCAAAGTTTTTACCAAAGATTGCCCTCCATCTCAACTAAATCTGATGACGTCACTCAAGAAAAATATGAATCCGCAGAATTCAGTCCTGTAGGTTAAAGGGGCATTTGATACCTACAGTGGGTGGAGGGGAAGAAAGGCCTGTGGAATGAGGGTAGAGATAAGGGGTGAGAGGACACATGTTGGATCAAGAATGAGGAATAAACCTACATGTTGTGTGTGACTTATAAGTTTCAGGAAGGGCAGGAAAAGAATAGGAAGAGATGAATTTCTTCCTCTACTACTCTTAAGGCCATTCAGGAAGGATCAAGGAACTAGGATTTAGAAAACCTAAGTTTCAAATTCTGTTCTGTTACTAACTCTGTGGCACTAAGTTACCTCCCCTCTCTAGATTTCTACTAAGGGAAGAGATTTGGATTTGATTGGAGATCCCTGTGAAGGGACAGTATTTGAAGTAGATTGGAAATATCTAAGGTATCCACCAGGACTTTAGGTATACTATATTGCTCGGAAGATGAGCTAAGACACATTTCTCTGACTGCTGCTGTTAAGATACTGTCAGTATTAGATTTCACTGGTTGTGACAACAGCAAAAATTGCTGGAGCTTTTAAATTTATTAAAAATTCCTTGGGGGGATATTTCAATTTCAGGATGATTATTCAGAATCTGAACAAGAAAAGAGTTCTCATATGTCCAAACAAGGTATATATAAAAAGAGATTGCCTCCTGTAGTTTATGAAGATCCTTATCAAGTTTCACTTCAGTACATGGAGAAGCACCAGATTCTGCAAATATTCCAGGTAAATCTCTCAATCCTTCTCTTTAATTGTGAGTTTAAAATTAGTTGTGGGGCTGGGGCTATGGTTCAGCAGTAGAGCACTCACCTGACACATGTGAGGCACTGGGTTTGATCCTCAGCACTACATAAAAATAAATAAATAAAATAAAGGTATTGTGTCCACCTAAAATCAAAAATAAATTTTAAAAAAAAGTAGTTGCTAAGTATGTATTCAAATCTCCTTTAATATTGCAACATAATTAACATAATTTTCACCCTTTAGAATCAAATGTCTCAGAAGAAAGGCTATACAAGGTTACATTGTGTTTTCAATTTTTAGTTAAAAGTCTTTTCTTTGACTATTCTTCAAAGCAAATAAAAATTTATTAATTTATCAATCTAGCAAGATCACAATTATCTAACCAAAAACTTCTCCAAAATTTCTCACTACCTCTATCACCTTAGAAACTACTAGAAATATTCATTTCTATTTATTATTAAATTTTTATTCCTCCAAATTTTATTTTAATCTGCCTAAGTTTTTCAGTAGTAAGAAAGTAAGTTGTCACTTTGTAGAAGTACTTTAATTTTTTTCAAAATGCTATGGTATATGTTAGGTTCATTGGTATAATTGATCAGTTATAACCTAGCTGTGTGACTTCCTCTTAGAACCAAAATGTGATGTCTTATGCTCTCTCAGCAGATCACTGAAAACTTAGTCTATGAAAAGCCAGAGGACCCCCTGAGTTTTATGCTGTTTCAGGTATGGAATAGGAGAAAAAGAACAACCTTTTCATTTGCATTATTGTGAAAGTACATATTTTTTTTTTACAAAACAAAAAATATACAACTCTGAATTTTCATGCAGTAAACATACTTCTGTTTACATTCAAGTATTTAAAAGATAGAACATTGCCACCCTCCCGGAAGCCCCTTTTCCTTCCCTCACAATTCTTACTCCCCACAAAGTAATTGTTCATGTGATATTTATAATAATAGCTTCCTCACTTTTCTTTATATTTTTACTGCTAACCATGAATCATGAAACACTTCTGTGTAGATTTGTCAGTTTTTCACTGTACATAAAGGGAACCATATATAGCATATATTCATTTGTATCTTGTTCCTTTTGCTCAAAATCATGTCTGTGAGATTGATCCATCATTTGTGTGTAGCTATCCTTCATTCATTTTCATTGTTGTATGGTATTCATTGTGTGGAATATTATGATTTATCCATTATATTTTAATGGACATGCAGATTGTTTACAACTTGCAGCTATTACAAAAAAAAACTTTTTTGCTATGAACATTCTTGTATGTCTCAGTGACACATTCTCTTGAGTATTCATTCACCTTGAAGAGCAATTGCTAGATTGTGAGATATGTGTTTGCTTAGCTTAAATAGATTGTTTCAAACAATTCTCTAAACTGACTGATTGCACTTCCACCAACAGTGTATAAGAGTTTCAGTTGTTTTTCTATCCTTACCAATGCCTACTATTGTCAGTGTTTTTAGCATTAGCTGTTTTGGTAAGTTTCATTTTGCCTTTTCCTGATTACTAAGGCAATTAATTGCATACCTTTTAATTTGTTTATTAGACATTTGGAAATACTTATTTTTTTACTATTTGAGACCGTTTTCTACATCTACTGGTTATGAGCTCCTTGTGATTGTTTGTTGCATGTATCTTCCCACAGTCTTCTTTTCTAGCTCTTAAATATCTCTTTTAACGAACAGATTCTCTTTAATTTTAATATAGTCAAATTTAATATTCTTTGTCTTTACAATTAGTACTTCTGGTGACTTGTGAGAATTCACTCCCCACTCCTGACTATATGGTTGTAGAAGTTATTTGTGTGTGTGTGTGTGTGTGTGTGTGTGTGTGTGAAAGAGAGAGAGGGAGGGAGGGAGAGAATGTGTGCGTGTGTGTTTGAATATAAGTAAACTTTTAAAATTTTATTTATTTTAATTAGGCATATATGACAGCAGAATGTACACAACTGCATCATAACTTTACATTTCTATGGTTGTACACGATGTAGCATCACATCATATGTGCAGTCATACATGTACCTAGGGTAATGATGTCCATCTCATTCCTCCATCTTTCCTGCCCCCATGGAAACTCCCTACCTTCCCTCCCCTTTGCCCAATCAAAGTTCCTCCATTTTTCCCATGCCTCCCCCCTCCCTATTATGGATCAGCATCCACTTATCAGAGAGAACATTTCGGCCTTTGGTTTTGGGGGATTGGCTTACTTTACTTAACATGATATTCTCCAACTGCATCCATTTACTTGCAAATGCCATAATTTTGTTCTCTTGTATTGCTGAGTAATATTCCATTGTGTATATATAGACCACAGTTTCTTTATCCATTCATCTACTGAAGGGCATCTAGGTTGCTTCTACAGTTTAGCTATTGTGAATTGAGCTGCTATGAACATTGATGTAGCTGTGTCACTATAGTATGCTGATTTTAAGTCCTTTGGGTATAGACCAAGGAGTGAGATAGCTGGGTCAAATGGTGGTTCCATTCCAAGTTTTCTAAGGAATCTCCATATGCTTTCCAGATTGGTTGCACCAATTTGCAGTCCCACCAGCAATGTATGAGTTTGCCTTTTCCCCAACATTTATTGTTGTCTGTATTCTTGATAGCTGCCATTTTGACTGGCATGAGATGAAATCTTAGAGTAGTTTTGATTTGCATTTCTTTAATTGCTAGAGATGTTGAACATTTTTTCATGTATTTGTTGATTGACTGTATATCTTCTTCTGAGAAGTGTCTTTTCAGCTCCTTAGTCCATTTATTGATTGTGTTGTTTGTTTTCTGGTGTTTTTTGAGTTCTTTATATATCCTGGAGATTAGTGCTCTATCTGATGTGTGTTAAACAAAAATTTGCTCTCAAAATATAGGCTCTCTGTTCACCTCATAGTTTCTTTCGCAGAGAAGAAGCTTTTTAGTTTAAGTTTATCCCATTTATTAATTCTTTATTTTATTTGTGTGTTTTTTTAATGGAGACGGTTGTTTTCGTTTGCTTGTTTGTTGCCTTTCTCATTTATATTCACAATCTATTTGGAATTGATTTTTTGGTAGGGCAGAGGTGGGGGCCAAGTTTCATTTTCTTCCAACAGATGTCTAGTTGACCCAAGTGCCTTTTAGAATAAAAACTATACCTTCCAGCTGGGCACGGTGGCACACACCTGTAATCCCAGTAGCTCCAGAGGCTGAGGCAAAAGGATTACAGTTCAAAGCCAGCCTCAGCAAAAGCGAAGCACTAAGCAATTCAGTGAGACCCTGTCTCTAAATAAAATACAAAATAAAGCTGAGCATGTGGCTCAGTGGCCGGAGTGTTCCTGAGTTCAATCCCTGGTAAACCCCCCCCCCCCCCCGCCAAAAAAAATCATACCTTCCCCACTGTTCTTTATTTGTCTCATATATAGAATATTTGTTGATATTCCTGTTTCACAACAAGACTATCTTAATTAGTGTGCACTGGAACAGTCTTAATATCACCCTATTCTTCTTCAAAAATATCTTGGATATTCTTGGACCTATGCATTTCCTTATCAGTTTTTAGAATTATTTGCCAAGTTACACAAACATAAACACAAGCACACACTAGTGAGATTTTATATTGGGATTGCATTCAATCAGATTATTTGGGGAGAGGTTCTTTAAAATGAGTATTTATAATCCTTGATCCTTTCATTTATTTGGGTCTTCTTTAAATTTTCTCAGTATATGAATTACTGACATAAATGTTTTTCATGACTTTTAATAGTCTTATTTATAGGTATTTAATGCTTTTTAAAAAACATTTCACATTTATTATTGCACAGATTCTAGAGATCAGAAGTCCAAGCATAGCAGAGCCAGTTTCCTGGCTCAGAGTCTCATAAGCTGCAAATCAAAGTGTCCCTGAGATGTATTTTCTTTTCCTTTTTTTTCTTTCCATAATTTTTATTGATGCACTATAATTATACTTAATGGTGTGTTGTTACACACTCATGCATTTACATGATATAACAATATAATTTGATCAATATTGTTCCTCAGTATTTCCCCTTTCCCTCTTCTCTTCCCTACCCCTGGTTCTTTCCTCTACTAGTTCTCCTTCATTTTCCATGAGATTCCCCCCTCCCTTCTTTTCCTTTATACTCTCTAGCTTCCACATATGAGAGAAAACATACAACCCTTGACTTTCTGACTTTGGTTTATTTTGTTTAACATAGTATTCTCAAATTCTATCCATTTTCCTGCAAATGACATAATTTCATTCTTCTTTATGGATAAATAAAACTCTGTTGTGTGTGTGTGTGTGTGTGTGTGTGTGTGTATATATATATGTACTTATATACATATATGTATATATATGTGTGTACATAAATATATATATATACCACATTTTTCTTTATCCATTCATCCACCGACAGACACCTAGGCTTGTTCCATAATTTGGCTATTGTGAATTGTGCTGCTATAAACTATAGATATGCCTTTATCACTATAGTATGATGACTTTAATTCTTTAGGGTAAAATCCAAGGAGTGGTATAGCTGGATTAAATGGTGGCTCCATTCCTTGTGTTTTGAGAAATCTCCATACTGATTTCAGTTCTGGCTGTATTAATTTACAATCCCACCAACAATGTCAAAGTGTTCCTTTTTGCCCTTATCCTCTCCAGCATTTATTATTGTTGGTTTTCTTGACAGCTGCTATTCTAACTGGAGTAAGATGAAATCTCAGTGTAGTTTTGATTTGTATTTCCTTAATTGCTAAAGATGTTGGACATTTCTTCATATATTTGTTGGCCATTCATATTTCTTCTTTTGAGAAGTGTCTGTTTAGTTCATTTGCCCATTTTATTAATTGGGTTACTTGGGGGTTTGGGTGGTAAGTTATTTTGAATAGTCTGAATAAATAAATATATATATTCTGAATATCATCCTCTGTCAGTAGAGTATCTGGTGAAGATTTTCTTCCATTCTGTGTTTTTCTTCACATTCTTCATTGTTTCCTTTGCTGTGCAGAAGCTTTTTAATTTGATGCCAACACATTTATTAACTCCTGTCATTATTTCTAGAAATGTAGGGATTCTGTTGAGGAAGTCGTTAGGGTAAAATCCAAGGAGTGGTATAGCCTGAGATTTCATCTTACTCCAGTTAGAATAGCAGCTGTCAAGAATACCAACAATAATAAATGCTGGAGAGGATAAGGGCAAAAAGGAACACTTTGACATTGTTGGTGGGATTGTAAATTAATACAGCCAGAACTAAAATCAGTACGTATATGTTGGAGTGTTGACTCTACATTTTCACTTAGGAGTTGCATAGTTTCTGATATAAATCCTAGGTCTTTGATTAATTTCAATTTGACTTTTGTGCAGTGTGAGAGATAAGGATCTAGTCCCATTTTTCTACATGTGCACAACCAGTTTTTCTAGGACCATTTGTTAAAAGGACTGCCTTTTCTCCAACATCTACTTTGTCACTTTTGTCAAGGATCAAATGTCTGTTTCTTTGTGAGTTTGTCTCTGTGTCTTCTATTCTGATCCATTGGTTTTTGTGTCTGTTTTTTATTCTAGTACCATGCAGTTTTAGTCACTATAGCTCTGTAGTATTGTGATACCTCCAGCCTTGTTTTTTTGTTTTGTTTTGTTTTGTTTTGTTTGGCTCAAGATTGCTTTAACTACTCTGTGTCTTTTCTTCTTCCAACTGAATTTCTAGATTGTTTTTCTATGGAAAATGTCATAGGTATTTTGATGGAGATTACACTGAAGCACTCTATATTGCTTTGAATAATATGGACATTTTATCAGTATTAATTCTGCCTACCCATGAAATCTTTTCATCTTTTGATATCTTCAATTTCTTTTTTCAGTGTTCTATAGTTTTCATTGTAGGAGGTCATTCACCTTCTTGATTATATTCCTAGTTTGGGTTTTTGTTTGTTTGTTTGGGTGGGTGGTTGATTGGTTTGGTTTTGTTTGTGAATGGTATTGTTTTCCTGATCTCTTTCTCAGCATTTTTATTATTGGTATAGGAAAGCTATTGATTTTTGTATGTTGATTTTGTAACCTGCTACTTTGCTTAATTTCTTTATAAACTCTAGTAGTCTACTGGTGGAACTTTTTGATCTTCTAAGTGTAGGGTCATATATATCATATGAAAGAGTGATAATTTGACTTCTTCCTTCCCTGTTTTTATCCCTTTTATTTCCTTTTCTTGTCTAATTGCTCTGGCTAGAATTTCTAGTACTATACTCAGTAGGAGTAGTAAGCATGGACATCCTTGTTTTGTTCCATATTTGAAAGGAAATGATTTCAGTTTTTCCCCAGTCACTACGATGTTGGCTTTGGATTTATCCAATATAGCCTTAATGATATTGAGGTATGTTTCTTCTTTCTCTAGTTTCTTCAGTGTTTTTATTATGAACAGATTCTAAAATTTTCTTGAAAGCTTTCATTGCATCTTTTGAGATGACTATATGATTTTTGTTCTTAATTGTATTTATATGGTGAATTACATCTATTGGTTTGCATTGTTAAATCATCCTTGTGTCTCTGGAATGCAGCCAACTTGGTCATGATGCAAAATCTTCTTAATATGTTTTTTTAATATGATTGGTATTTTGATGGAGATTACATTGAAGCCTTAATATATTAAGGCTTTTAGCATCTATGTTCATCAGGGATATTAGTCTGTAGTTTCCTTTCTTTGATGTGCCCCTATCTTATTTTTAATATGAGGATGATATTGGCTTCATAGAATGAATTTGGAAGTGTACCATCCCTTTATATTTCATAGAATAATTTGAGGAGTATTGGCATTTGTTCTTCATTAAAAGTCTGGTAGACTTCAGCTGAGAATTCACCTTGTCCTGGGCTTTCCTTTATTAGAAGGCTTTTTATTACTGCTTCTATCTCGTTGCTTATTATTGGTTTGTTTAGTTTTTCTATATCTTCTTGATTCAATTTTGACAGGTTATATGTGTCTAGAATATATCCATTTCTTTTAGGTTTTTCTATTTATTGCAGTACAAGTTCTCAAAATAGTTTCTTGTGATCCTCTCCATTTCTTTGATGTCTATAGTTATTTCTCCTTTTTCATCTCTAATTTTATCAATTTTGGCTTTCTCTCTTTTTCATTTTGTTAGCTTAGTTAAGGCATTATCTATCTGGTTTGTCTTTTCAAAGAACCAACTCTTTATTTCATTGATCCTTCGTATTGTGTTTTTATTCTCTATTTTATTGATTTTGGCTATGATTTTAAGTATTTCCTTTATCATACTAGTTTTTATATTGGTTCTTATTTTTGTAGGGTCATAACATACATCATTAGGTTGTTTACTTGGAAATCTTTCTGATTTTCTTGCATAGCTACCCACAGATATACACTACACTCTTAAAACTGCTTACAGAGTGTCCCACAGGTTATAGTATGTTGTATCACTATTGTCATTTGTAATTTTTAGTTTCACCCCTAATTCTATAATCTATTCATCATCCAAAAGTGTGTTGTTTTTATATAGTATGTTTTTTATAGTTTCTGTACTCTGGTGATTTTCTTTTCTTTTTTTCATGTTTATTTCTAACTTCCTTCTGTATGATCAGATAAGATGTAAGGAACTATATCTGTTTTTTTTTTTTTTTTGTATTTGGTAAGAGATTCTTTGTAGCCTAAAAAATGATCTATTTTGGAGACAGTTTCATGAGCAGCTGAGAAGAAAGTGAATTATGCTGTTGTTAGGTGAAATATTTTTAAAATGTCTGTTAGGTTCATTTGATTTATAATATTTTTTAGGACTGATGAGTATTTATTGAATTTATGTCTGGATGACCTATCTGTTGGTGAGAGAGGTGTGTTGAAATCATACAGTATTATTGTATAGGAGTCTGTTTGAGTCTTTAGGTTAAGCAGTGTCTGTTTAATATAATTAAGCTCACCCATATTTGGGGCATAAATGTTTACAATTATTATATCTTCTTGGATTTCTCTCTATCAATATGAAGTGATATGATTTTATCCTTATAGAATTAGTTAAAACTTGTTTTGTGACCTAACATATGATATATCTTGGAAAGTGTTCCATATGGACTTGAGAAGAATGTATATTTTGATGCTGTTGAATGGGATGGCTTGTGTATGTATGTTAGACACAGTCTAATGTTTTGTTCAAATCCACTGGTTTCTTATTGACTTTCTGTCTGGTTTATCTATCCATTGTTTAAAATGGAATATTAAAGTCCCCTACTTATTTTTTGTAGTTTCTTTCATCTTACACATCTATTCGTATTTGCTTCATATATTTAGGTACTCCAGTGTTGGGTGCATATATACTTAAAATTGTTATATCTCCCTGATGAATTGATCTTTTCACTATTATATAATGACCTTATTTGTTTCTTTTACCATTCTTTTTTTTTTTTTTTTTTTTTTGGTACCAGGGAATGAACCCAGGGACTCTTAACCATTGAGCCACATCCCAGCTCCTTTTTATATTTTATTTAGAAACAAGGTCTTGCTGAATTGCTTAGGGCCTTGCTAAGTTTCTTAGGCTGCCTTTGAACTCATGAGCCTCCTGCTTCAGCTGCTGGGATTATAGTCATGCACCACCACACTCAGCTCTCTTATCATTCTTTATTTAAAGATTATTTTGTATGATAAAAGTCTAACCTGCTCTCTTTTTGTTACTTTGCCTTGAATTTCTTGCTCCATCCCTTCACTCTCAGTATGAGTGTCCTTAAGATTAAAGTGAGTCTCTTGTAGGCAACATATTGTTAGGCCTTGTTTTTTAATCCATTCACCTAACATGTGTCTTTTGATTGGAGAATTTAATCCATTTACAGTAAGACAATTATTAATAGGTAACAACTTAGTACTGACATTTTGTTAATTTTATTGACTTTTTCATAGTTCTTTTGTTCCTTACTTCTAATCTTGCTTTTTCTTTGTGATGTTGTATTTTTGTAGTAGTATGTTCTGATTTCTTTCTTTTTATCTTTTATGCATCTACGAGAGGTTTTTTTCTTTGTGGTCTCCATGAGACTTATGTGATATATTTTATAACACCTTAATTTAAGCTGAGAGTATCTTAGTTTTAATGGCATACAGAGATTCTACAATTAAACTTCTCTCCTTGCATACATTTTGTACAAACAATAGTATACTTTGCATCTATTTATATTGTATAATTGTTGACAGCTATGTTTTTACTCTATTTCTGAATTTGGATATATATTTACCTTTATCAGTGAGTTCTATGCGTTCACATATTTTCATATTGTTCACTTATCATCTTTTCATTCCAACTCAAAGAACTCCATTGAATATTTTATGTAAATAAAATGTTGTTTAGAATCTTTCTTCCTTACTTCCTTCCTTCTTCTTTTCCTGTGCTGAGGATCAAAACCATGAAATTGCACTGCACTTGCAAGGCAACTCTATCACAAAGCTCTATCACAAGGCTCTATCACAAAGCTACATCCCCAACGCATTTCCTTCATTTTTAAAAGAAAGTTTGGCCAGGCATAGAAGCACATGCCTGTAATCCCAGCAACTCAGGAGGCTGATGCAGGAGGATTACAAGTTTGAGGCCAACCTCAACAATTTAGCAAGGTCCTAAACAATTTAGTAAGACCTTTTCTCAAAAATAAAAAGGTATAGGGATGTGGCTCAGTGGTTAAGCACTCTTTGAGTTCAATTTCTGGTACCAAAAATAAATAAATAACTAAATACTTTGCCAGGTGTATTAGCCATTTTCTGTTACTATGCAAATAGCTGAAAAATAATTGATTTACAAAGGGAAAAGACTTATTTGGGCTCATAGTTTCAAAGATTTCAGTCCATGATCAATTGATCCCATTGTTTTGGGTTTGTGGAAACCCCTCATGGTGGAAGCATGTGGCAAAGCAAAATCTGTGTCTTCAAGGCTGGGCAGTGACAGAGAAAAAGAGGAAAAGGCTGGGTCCCAATGTCCCCTTCAAGGGCACATCTCTAATGACTTCTCTCTAATCTTTACCTCTTAGAGCTTCCACCACCTTCCAAAAGAGAGGAATCAGCAGTAGTTGATAGAAATAGTATGTGACCTTCAAAGCCTGAAATATGTTTTATCCAGCTTTTTTCAGAAAAAAAAACAAAAAAAAAACCCATCCCTTGTTTTGACCTGGTAGCCTAATTATCAAAATGGTTTAATTTAGAGATCTCATTTTACTATTTATTTGTCCCCTCTGCTTTTATTTCTTTATTCCCTTTTTATTGTCTCCTATTGGATTATGTAATTTTACTCTTACACTTAATCTATTAGATTTTTAGCCAAACCTTTTCTCATGTTTTTAGTGATTGCTCTAGGGATCACATTGTATATTCCTAACATTTCATAATACACTTAGAGGTAATATTTTCCCATTTCACAACAAACTGGAAAACCTTATAACCATAGAGATCCTTTTGTTCCCACCATCCTTTAAGTTTGTCTTATGTGCCACTTTCTATGTACATGAAAATACCCACAAGACATTGATAGCATTTTTTTCTTTAAATGATCATATGCATTTTAAAGAACTTAAGAGGAAAACTATAGATTTTTTACATTTACCCAGATAATTTGTGTTTCTAATCCTCTTCATTTGTTTGTGAATTTCCAACTTTCTCTCTGAAAGTATTTTCCTCCAGCCTGAAAAAATTTTCTTTTAGTATATCTGCTATTACAGACTTCTGGCAATAAGCACTCATGATTTTCCTTCATCCAAAAGTTTATTTCACTTTCATTCTTGTAGGACAGTTTTACTAGATATAGAATTTATCCCCCACCCGCAACTCCTTAAAAATGTGCTTTCGCTCTCTTCTGGCCTTTGTCATTTCTGAGAAGTTCATAGTCATCCAGATTTGTTGTTCCCCTGTATGAAATGTCTTGTTCTTTTTATGATCTTTTTAATCTTTTGTTTCCAGAGGTTTGATTATGTTATTTATTGGAATCTACATTTTGGGGGATAATTGAGCTTCTTAAATTTACACAATTATGTCTTTCACCAAATTTTGTAAGTTTTCTACCATAACTTCTTCATTATATTTCCTTGCCCCTCTTTCTCACTTTCTCACTTCCCTTTTGACAACTCACATTACCCTTCTGATAAACTTTTCAATATTGTCCCACCAATTTCTGAAGCTCATGTTTTTATCCAGTTGTTTTTCTCTCTCTTCTTCAGATCAAATTGCTTGGCTTTATTTGTAAATTCACTGACTCTTCTGTCATCTATATGCTGCAATTAAGCTCATCCAATGATTTTTTTAAAATTATTTGCAGTGACAAATTTTCTATTTGTTTTTCCCTACATTTTCTATTTCTCATCTGATATTTTCTGCATTTAATTCATTTTCAGTGTACGCTCCTTTTTTCACCAAAGTTATCATGACTGCTTTAAAGGTACCATAGTTGTGTCTGGTAATCTCAATAATGGGATCATCCTGGAATTGGCATCTGCTGATTGTCTTTTCCATTTGGTTTGCATTTTCTAGGTTTTCTATAAGATAAATTTAGACAATCTTGGAAATTGTGAACATTATAGTGCATAGATTGAGTTCTGTTATATTCCACTGATGACTGTTGATAGTTTTGTTTTAGCTGGTTGTTCACATGGTTTAGATTCAAACTGTAAGCTGTGTCTTGCTTTCTATGGTTAAAAGGTCATAGATCAGTTTTCAAGCTTTTGCTGCACTACTTTGAATGTGTTCTATGAGTGCCTGTTTTTTAACTAACCTCTATAATTTACATTGGTGTCCTCTCTTTGTATTGTACATTCTATATGTTTTAACAAATGTATGTGACATGTATTTATAGAATCATTCAAAATATGGTCACTGTCCTAATAAGCCTCTTAATATTTTGCAATAGAGATATTGCATAGAGATTAAAATGTATATTCTTGATTTATTCACTTCTAAATTATGTGTGCACAAAGACTTCTTCTATATTTTAAATCTCAACATATATAAACCCCAAGATATGGTTATTCCAAGTTAACTAACTAATTGTAAGTGGAAAAAAATTCTTTTTCATTCTCCTTAGGTACAGGAAATGCTGAGAAAGAGAGACAAAAGGTGAACCCTACAAAGAATGAATCTCTCTTCAGTACTGTTTAAGGTCATCAGTGTTAATACTATGCTCTGTTTAGCCACTCTGAAAAATGGTTTTTCAATAGCCATCGATGGTGACTTTGCTTAAACATGTTCTTAATTTTTAAGTAAAAATATGTAGGTTAACTTTGTAAAATTAGTATAACAGTTATAGATAACTCTGGGTAATCATCCAAACATTACACATTATAATTATCCATATTTATCCTCCCAAAGCTACTTACCTGAACAATAGCAAGTTCACAAATAAAATACTATTACAATTCATATGTACTTTTTATAAGGCATATCATGTCTCCAAGCTGTTTACAATTTTTCAATCAGAAAATGTGTAGAAAATAAGTGATAATGGTACTTTTTGTTCTTTTAATAGAAGATTTTTATTGAAATAGCTCATATTTCGTAAGGACTACAACATATTTTCACTCTTTTCCTTTTTTATCAGTCTATTATATTCTACCATTAAATGCATGGGATTTAATCTTCTCCTAGGGGTATCTCACTTCTGATTTTTAACCCACAGCAGAATTCAAACATGTTATACTACTCTGTACACACCTGTGGGTGAGGCAGACTGTCACTTCCTCATTACCTTTATCCCCTGAAGAGTATCTATATCATGTGGAATGTGTAACCAGTCCAACTGGTATTTAACAGCAAAAAGCTTTAACTTGGTCTGCCTGGTATGAGAGTTATCTGCCCAAAAATCATAGCTGAGATGATCATCTGAGACTACTTTTGTGAGCTGAACCTTTCTTTTAATTTCTATTTGAACATTGAACCAGACTTGATTCTTTATATTGCTTACTTGGTGACTTAGTATGATTACATGGTTGCATTACAGTGAATTAAGCTTCTGTTTGAACAGTCATACACAAACACTATTGATTTTAAATATCTGACCTTCATTTCTCATTAATTATACCAAATAAAAAACTTCTTATAACTTTAATGTTCATTTACCTTTTACTTTCAGTTGTCCACAAAATGTGCATGTGCTTATACTCAATAAATGCTTCTCCACACAGACAGATAAGGTACTTACTTGTCTATGGATTGTGGGCCTGCAAAACTGGGTGAAAGCTAATAAATTTGCAGCAAATCTATGGGAAAAGTTTGAGTGACATAACTAAGGTCATAAATAATCAGTTGCCTAAACAAAATAGCTCAAAGATTGAGGGGCCACTATATTTATTAGTAATCTGAAATGTGGGTGTTATTAACATCTGAAATTAGGCATTTAACTTAGTTTACTGTGTTCAACCCTACTATCAGATATTCTAACAAGTTTCTTAAAGCAAAACATCAAAGGTCCAACCATACCAGCCACTTCACACCTTCCCATTGACCCTCTTTTATGCCTTTCAGAACTATCTTTTTTTTTTTTTTTACCTTTTGGTGGACCAGAGGGAATGTGCTTACTATGATCCACTGATTCCAAGCTGAGAAGAGAAGAAGAAAATGGAGTCAAACCTTCACACACAATGACTAAGGCTCTTTACTCAAAGCATTGCCTAGTATAGAGAAGATCAGCTAAAAGTATACAGTGTTCAGTTCTCAGTTCCTAAGCAGCGGGAAGTAGTCCTAGGCCAGGAATAAATACTAATAGGTGAGAATCTGAGTGGCACTAGCTATCAAACAGAAGAGAGAGGATTCTCAGAACTGGCTTTTTAGAGTAAGAAGGACAGAGGACATAGACAACCACAAGAAAAAGAATGGGGAATAAAATTCCAATGTCAGAGTAGCCAGAGATTGAAAGACATGACCTCTCCTGAAGGAATCTTTCAAGGATGCTGTGACAGAATCATTCACAAAGATATGAGATGTTAGTGTCTCAAGTGTTGTCAAGTAAGATAACATATGTAAAAGCACTTAGAACAGTGATTGTATTGTAAGTCCTATTTATTGGTGTTATTACCAACAGGAGTAATATTTGCTGTACCTGAGCAATCCTGAAAACCTCCTTTGCTCCATTCCCCAGTCACCCTCATTTCCTTGCAGAATAGAATGTGAAGTTACTATTTTCCCAAAGCCTAGTCCCTCACCTCTTCCATTTAAAGAATAAATATGATATCACTCGTGTATGTAACAGCTTCTTGTCCATGTGACCAAAATACTTAACAAGACAACTTAGAGGAGGAAGGTTTATTTGAGCTTCTGGTTTCAGAGGATTCAGTACATGGTCAAGGCACAAACATCATGGCAGAAGAGCATGGCAGAGGAAAGCTTTTCAGTTCATGGTAGCTAGGAAGCAGAGAGGAAAAAGCCAAGGACAAGATGTACCCTTCCAGTACATCCTCCCAGTGACCCACTTCTTCTAAATAGGTCCCACCTCCCAGTAGTCCATTTAACTATCACTGGATTAATCAAATGGGTTAATCCACTGATGAGGTCAGAGCCTTCATAATCCAATCATTGCCTAAAAAGCTCTACCTCTGAACCTGTTGCATTAGGGACCATACTCTCAACACATAAGCTTTGGGGGGACATTTCAGATCCAAAATATACCAGGTGGTCTGAAGGGAAATATAAATCAAAACCACAATGAGATTTTACTATGACGACTAGAATCAAAAAGACATTCAATGGTAAGTATTGGAAAGAGTGTGGAAAAATTCAAATCTTCATATGCTGCTGGTGGGAAAATGTACAGTGATGCAGCTACTTTGGAAAATAATTTTAAAGTTCCTCAAAATACTAAACATTGTGTTATCATATGATCCAGAAAGTCCATAACTAAGATTGTGGAAAACTGAAAACATATTTCCTCATGAAAATTTGTATACCAGTGTACATACCACTGCATTCATAAAAAGTGGAAACAACCCAAATATTCATTAACTGAGAAAAGAATTTAGAAATCTATTATATCTGCACAATGGAACATTAGTCATCCTTAAAATGATCCTTCAAATAGAGGGAAAACCTGTCACATTCTATAACATAGGTGAATATTATGCTAAAGAAAATAAGCCAATGACGAAAAGATAAATATAATATGATTCCATGTACTTTAGGTATCTAAAGTAATCTAATTCATAAAAACAGAAAGTAGAATGCTGGTTTGAGGGACTTAGGGAGGGGGGAAATTCATTCATGAATATGAACTTTTGGGTTTTGCAAGATGGAAAAATTGTGGAGATCTGTTGCACAGCAACATGAACATAACACTACTAAATTGTACACTTTAAAAGGTCATGATGGGCTTTCAAGATGGCAGAATAGAGAAGGTCACTTTCCTGGATGCTCCAAGGCATGAAACCAAGAAAGCAGGTAGGCAGCTTCTCAGCAAGGTGGGTGAACAAAACAAAACAAAACAGAAAAACAGGGGAGTACTCTACTGGAATTTAATACTGGACATTCAAAGGAGATCAGTGACTCAGGAGGTTGGATATAATAAAATAAGGAAGAAATCACCAGCCACGGCTGGAGGCACCAGTCAGAGTGGTCCTTCCATGAGCAAAGTAGAGAGATAAGGGAATTACAGGAACCAGCATTTATAGGAGGCCTTAGGCATATCTGTGTATGGAGCATTTAGAGATCAAAGACAATGCCCACTAAACTGAGAGACGACGCTGCATGATGTCCTTGTGTGGGTAAGAAGCGGCATCTCTCCTGGCTGCCTGTGGAGGACAGAGGAAGGAATCATTCTGTAGCCACGGCCCGGGGCCCAGAAGCTGGAGAAGCTGATTCCCGGCAAACCTAAGTTCGGCGGGAAATACAGGCCTGGCAAACCCACACTGCATGACATAGAGTGTGCCTAAGTGACCAGGATAAAATCAAACACGGAGAGAGGTTTACACAGGGGCATATTGGCAATGGAAAGCACCTGGCTCTCCCTGTCCCCCTCCAATTCGGCAGCTTGCAGGACCTGGTGGGAGAGAAGCACCTGACCATGAATTCCAAAGAGCAGGGGTAGGAGAGATTCCGTTTGGAGACTGAATGTGAGACCAGGAAATGTGGAGTCCCCAGGTGATATAGTGAGCTAAGAATTGGCTCCATCACCACAGAAATGGAACCAAGGGGAGATCCTGGGGTGCAGTCTTCCAATGTGGACCAGCAACTGCTGGGTCCTTGAGATGAGCTGATCCAAAATCTCCAGAACAACTGGCATTCCCTGAAGAGCCTGGAGCCTGCCTAAGCCTAAACC
Source organism: Marmota marmota marmota (assembly GCF_001458135.2). NCBI lineage: Eukaryota > Metazoa > Chordata > Mammalia > Rodentia > Sciuridae > Marmota > Marmota marmota. Next base: position 920,903 of record NW_025999968.1, on the reverse strand, counting down.
CCACCTCCAGGAGTTCCGCCTATGGGATTACCGCTCACCCCAGCAACCCCACCCTGAGAGTGGAGCAAGCATCACACTCCAGAAGACCCACCTAACTCTGCTGAGAAGGAAAGCTGAGAATCGTTTGAATGCCAACAGAAAAAAAATTCTTTATCTCTTTATTCAGATGATTTTTCCCCTTCTTTTCTCTGTTAATTGTGACCTTAATGTTCATGGACATTTATACATATTTATATATTTTTCTCATTTCTAGCATTTTTAAAGCCAGTTTTCATGGATCAATTTGTTGAGGACCAGGATATTTAATTAGTATATTTCAGTTTTGTATTGTATTCTTTTATTTTTTTTAAATTTTTTACTTTACATATATATTTTCTCACACTTATCTGTTTCCCTTTATTCTCTTTCTTCTGCTAAGAGGCAATTTCTACTCTTCTCTCTTCCATGCTTCCTTTAATTGTTGACTTCTATCTTCTGTTCTCCTCCTTCATAATCATCACCTCCTACATCACTTCTTTTCTTACTATGTCCACCATTCAAAATTGTAAACCCTTTCGAAAACTTACTGTTTTAATTGTAGGCAATAACTGATAATATCATTTCTATTTATTGTGACAATTATCATTGTAGACATCATAGTAGGAACCATTTGGCTTAATGTTATTAAGCCAAATTGTTTGCATTGGTGGTTGTAATTAATAATAATTAATGTTTAATTAATTACTAATTAAACATCCTGGTCCTCAACAAATTGATCCATTAGTACCCCCTAAACAGTGAGGTACTGGAAAGCTTCAGGGATGCTATAAGTCCACAGGATAGAAACTCAACTGCCTCAGATCTACACTGTTAGATGGATAGACATACAAACAACATGAAAAAGCAAGGGAATAAATCACCCCAAACAAATGAAGATACTCAATAACAGAATCCATTGAAAACACAGTGGAAGAAATGTCAGCGGAGTTCAGAATGTATATATATTGATCTGCAAGGTAAATGATGATGTAAGGAGTGAAATCAGACAGAAACTGCAGGAAGTGAAAGATCATTTCAATAAAGAGAGATTCTGAGAAAAATCAAGCAGAAATCCTTGCAATGATGGAATCAATAAGCCAAACTAAAAATTCAATGGAAAGCATCACCAACAGACTAGATCACTTGGAAGACGGTTTTAGACAACAAAGGCAAAATATATATTCTTTTTTTTTTTTTGGTAGACAATATTTGATGATAGCTTACCTTTATTTTTTTATTGGTTGTTCAAAACATTATAAAGCTATTGACATATCATATTTCATACATTAGATTCAAGTTGGTTATGAACTCCCAATTTTACCCCAAATACAGATTGCAGAATCACATCGGTTACACATCCACATTTTTACATAATGCCCTATTAGTAACTGTTGTATTCTGCTACCTTTCCTATCCTCTACTATCCCCCCTCCCTCCCCTCCCATCTTCTCTCTCTACCCCATCCACTGTAATTCATTTCTCTCCTTGTTTATTTTCCCATTCCCCTCACAATCTCTTATATGTAATTTTGTATAACAATGAGGGACTCCCTCCATTACCATGCAATTTCCCTTTTCTCTCCCTTTCCATCCCACCTCATGTATCTGTTTAATGTTAATCTTTTCTTCCTGCTCTTCCTCCCTCTTGAAAATAAAGTTGACCATGGAGAAAAGATGTTAAGGATATAAAATAAATCAATTGCATTCCTATGCATCACTGATAAGTCAACTGAGAAATTAGGAAAACTATCCCATTCACAATAGCCCCAAAGAAAAGAAAATATCTGGGAATCAATCTAACAAAAGAGATGAAAGACCTCTACAATGAAAAATACAGAACACTAAAGAAAGCAACAAAAAAACTTAGAAGAAGGAAAAATTTTCCATGTTCTTGGATAGGCAAAATAATACTGTCAAAATGACCATACTACCAAAACTGCCACGCAGATTTAATGCAAGTCCTACTAAAATTCCAATTATGTTCTTTATAAAAGCAGAAAAAGCAGTCATGAAATTTATTTGGAAAAGAGGCCCAAAACTAGACAAAGCCACCATTGAAAAGCAGTATGGAGATTCCTCAGAAAACTGGAAATGGAACCACCATTTGACCCAGCTATCCCACTTCTTGGCATATACCCCAAGTACTCAAAATCAGCATACTACAGTGGCACAGCCACATCATGTTTATAGCAATTTTATTCACAATAACTAAGCTATAGAACCAATCTAGGTGCCCTTCGATAGATAAATGGATAAAGAAAATGTGGTATAAATACACAATGGAATATTACTCAGCCATAAACAAGAATGAAATTATGGCATTTGCCAGTAAATGGAAGGAACTGGAGACTATCATGCTAAGTGAAATAAGCTAATCTCCCCCAAAACAAATAATGAGTGATCTCTTTGATATGTGGATGCTAACATACAATGTGGGATTTGAGAATAGAAGTTCATTGGATTAGACAAAGGGAAACAAAGGGAATGGAGAGGTTAGTGGGAACAGGAAAGACAGCAGAATGAATAGGACATAACTTTTCTATGTTCGTGGATGAATACACGACCAGTGTAACTCCACAACATGTACAACCACAAGAATGGGAAGTTGTACTCCATGTATGTACAATATGTCAAAATACACTCTATTGTCACGTATATCTAAAAACATCAAATAAAACTTTCAAAAGTTATGGTAATAGGGCTGGGTATAGCACTTGCCTAGCATGCGTGAGGCACTGGGTTCAATCCTCAGCACCACATAAAAAACTAAATAAACAGAATGTATTGTGTCCATCTACAACTAAATATATTTTAAAAGAAGTTACGATAGTAAATTTTATGTGCTTTTTACTACAATCAAAAATGTTTTTTTTACTTTATAAATTTTTTATTTGTTCTAATTAGTTACACATGAAAGTAGAATGCATTTATGTACTTTGACATATCATACATAAATGGGGTATAATTTCTCATTTTTCTGATTGTACATGTTGTAGAATCATATTGGTCATACAGTCATTTATGTACATAAGGTAACAATGTCTGTTTCATTCTACTATCCTTCCTATCCCCATATTCCCTACCCTCCCTTTACTCCCTTCTACCTAGTCTAAAGTAACTCTATTCTTCCCTAGTGCTCCCCTCCTTATTGTGAATTAGCATCCACATATCAGAGAAAGCCTTTGGTTTGGGGGGATTGGCCTATTTCACTTAGCATGATATTCTCCAACTCCATCCATTTACCAGCAAATGCCATAATTTCATTCTTCTTTAAAGTTGAGTAATATTCCATTGAATATATATACCACAGTTTCTTTATCCATTCATGTATTGAAGGGCACCTAGGTTGGTTCCATAGTTTAGCTATTGTGAATTGAGCAGCTATAATCAATGATGTGGCTGTGTCACTGTAGTATGCTACTCTTAAGTCCTTTGGGTATAAACCAAGGAGTGGAATTGGTGGGTCAAATAGTGGTTCCATTTTTTCTGAGGAATCTCCATACTGCTTTCCATAATGATTGCACCAATTTGAGTCTCACCAGCAATGTATGAGCATTCCCCCACATCCTCGCCAACATTTATTGTTGCCTATATTCTTGATGATTGCCATTCTGGCTGGAGTGAGATGAAATCTTAAGTGGTTTTGACTGGCATTTCTCTAATTGCTGGAGATGTTGAACATTTTTTCATATATTTGTTGATCGACTATATTTCTTCTTCTGTGAAGTGTCTGTTCAGTTCCTTAGTTCATTTATTGATTGAGTCATTTGCTTTATTGGTGTTAAATGTTTTTGTGAGGCTACAGATGTTGCTGCATGGTAAAAAGTTAGTCTATCAAATGTAAGGCCCTGGGTTCAATGCACAGTTCTGCAAAAAAAAATAATAATAATCATGGTAGAGTGATATATCCATACAATGGAACACTACTGAGTATTGATTGTAGTAAAAAGCACATAAAAAGAATGAAGTATAGATACATGACTGTAACATGGACAAGCTCTCTAAAAGAAGCCAGTCACAAAAAGCCACATATTATATGATTTCACTCATATTAAATGTCCAGGATAGGAACATCCATATAGACTGAAATAGATTAAAGGTTGTCAGGGGTTACAATGAGAAATCAGGGTGACTGCTAATGGGCATGACATTTCTTTGGAGGATGATGAAAATGTTCTGGAATGAAGTAGTGACAATGGATGCACAACTCTAAATGTTCTGAAAACTACTGAATTATACATTTCAAAAAGATGAATTGCCGCAGTCTGTCTGGGCACAAAATAACCGAGCCACCACAAAGCCTTGTAGATTCAAACAGCAACTCTTTATTCCCGAACTCTCACTGGCACTCTACACACACTTTTCCGGGAACACACTTCCTCCACTGAGCTCCACGTGCACCAATTCTCTCAGAACTCCGCGAGAACTCAACGGGAACTCCAAAATAGCGGGTGCCTGAGGCAGCAGGATCCGCCCTAATCCCAGCAGGATACGACCTAATCCCGGAGCCACCCAAATCCCAGAGTAGGGTCACCTTTCAACCATTCCCTCTAGCAAAATGCCAGGCGTCATTCCGACTTAACTGTGGCTCTCAACATCTCCCCCTTCTGTTTAATTAACAACAAGCATGTGGCTTAGGGACCATGCCTGTCTTAGGTTGTCCAATACTACATATGGTCCTTACCCGTCATCGGATGAGCTGACCTCAAGGCGTCAGCCTCCTGTCTTAGGTTGGTACCATTGCAATTGGATCTTACCCATCATTGGCTACTGGTCCAGCATACAGCCATACTTTTGGATAGGCCTTTGCACCAGTGGGGGTGTGAGGTTCTTTGCCTCACTTCTGTTGGCCCCAAATTTGGCCTTTGCACCAGTGGGGGGGTGAGGTTCTTTGCCTCACCCCTGTTGGCCCCCAAATTTGGCCTTGGTGCCAGTGGGGGTGTGAGGTTCTTTGCCTCACCTCTGTTGGCCCCCAAATTTTAGACCATCACAAGCAGAAGGGAGGAGGATGCAAAATGCCACGGCACCAAGCAAAATGACGGCTCTTTTTGGAAAAATTATACCACCGATGACACCATCAGCAAAGATGCCCCAGCACTACCACAATTTGCCTCACCAACAGATAGTTCACAATGCATACAAGTGAGTTACAAGTGATAAATAGTCCAGGCAAGTTCTGCAAGCAGTTCAAAGCAGAGGAATCCATCAATATGTCCATTTCCTCCCAAAGTAAATCAACTCCTTGATTGAGCATCACTTGTTGAGTTATTATTCATTGATGCATCAGTTTATACAGTTTGTTATGATAGCTATCAAAGAAGCTGTAGTTTGGTTTTATCTTTGTCTTCAGCACTGGGATGAAGATAGGATTTCTGGCAATGATGGCTAAAAAAAAAATATGTAACATTCCAACAGGTACTAAGAAAACAATTTTCTGAGCAATTTACATTATCCTAAACAGAATTATTAAATATAATGAAAAGGAAAGGTGAAAGTAAACAAACAGATCTGTTAACCTCCTTATTTGTTCACATATTAAAACAATCCTCAACAGCTGTTTACCCAATTTAAATTAAACCATTTAAATCACGTGAATAAAAAAAAA
>NW_025999968.1:840779-915147 GCF_001458135.2 Marmota marmota marmota | reverse complement strand
GAGAAAATATGTATGTCATGTGTAGTTTTATCTGCTAAATCATTGCCCAAACTAAGGGCTCCAGGCAATCCTGTATGTGCCCTGATATGTCCTATAAAGAATGGATCTTTTCTGTCCCAGATTAGACTTTGTATAGTGGAAAACAAAGAGAAAACAGTAGAGGAAGGAGAAATCCTACCAGCATCTTCAAGGGATACTATAGCATTAACTATATACTGACTATCAGAAAATAAATTAAATACAGAATCTTTAAACATCACAAAAGCTTGTAATACTGCATTAAACTCTACCTTTTGAGCTGATTGTTTGGGTACTAAAAATGTAAATTTCTTCCTCTATCTGACTAGCTCTAGAGACCTTCTCTTTTACTTGATCTAACATGTCTTCTATCATAGTCTGGACCTCTAACAATTTACTTAACACTCTTTCAGTTTGTTTTTTACTAATTTCTAATCTACTATAAAGATAACACAATCCAACAAGATAACACAAAACAAAACAGAAACAGAATGAAACAAAAACAGAACAAAAAATCATTTTATCAATTTTCCTATTTTCTTGACATGTGCATTTGTGGTCTATTTCTATCTCTTCCTCAGGGGCGAACAACTTCAAACCTTGAGCCAACCATTTTTCCCAGTTTGCCTGAGAAAGTTCTAGGGATAGGCAGCTTGAAACAAAAACAAAACAAATCAAAACAAGAACACATTGTTTTTTGAAATGGTCACCCATTCTCTCGCCTTCCCTTAGGGGCGAACAATTTCACTTACCTCTGAGCTTCAGGCGTCCCCCGGACGATCCGCCAAATGCCGCAGTCTGTCTGGGCACAAAATAACCGAGCCACCACAAAGCCTTGTAGATTCAAACAGCAACTCTTTATTCCCAAACTCTCACTGGCACTCTACACACACTTTTCGGGAACACACTCCCTCCACTGGGCTCCGCGTGCACCAATTCTCTCAGAACCCCGCGAGAACTCAACGGGAACTCCAAAATAGCGGGTGCCTGAGGCAGCAGGATCCGCCCTAATCCCAGCAGGATCCACCCTAATCCTGGAGCCACCCAAATCCCAGAGCAGGGTCACCTTTCAACCATTCCCTCTAGCAAAATGCCAGGCGTCATTCTGACTTAACTGTGGCTCTCGACAATGAATTTTGTGGTATGTGAATTATATATCAATAAAGCTATCATATGAAAAACATTTGTGGAGCTTAATATTTTTAAGATTCACCTTATGACAGAAAAGAGGAAGGAAAATCACTGTGAAATCCAAAAAGAAGAATATCTGAACCTTCCAGGAGAATTATCTTCCTATTTCCCTCATTCTTTACAAATTCCCATGTTTCTGTGTTCAATTTTTTTTTTAAAGTTAACCATCTACTATTTCTTGACTAGTAACCCATGATCACTCCTCTTATTCCCATTGCTCTTATTAAACTAACCTCTGTATTAACTCTTTCCAACCTATTTTTGTGAGTCTTTAAGTCGTAAGCATGTAAGTATAAGCATATAATTATGTCTTTTGCTAGTTTTTTGCACTATGGTTCCAGGTGACTGCACATATCTATGCTTGAATTTTCATTTCAGTTATTTAACTGAAGGAGAAGTTGGGAGGCTGGGGCTGTAGCTCAGTAGTAGAGCACTTGCCTAGTACACACAAAGCCTTGTGTTCAATCCCCATGATTACAGAAAAGGTGTGTGTGTGTGGGGGGGGTATTTAATTAAGAATATTGTAAAGACTTCTAAAGGTAGTGCTCACATGCTTTGATAAGTGGCAAACTATATTAGTGGACCAGTGCCTTATTAGGCTCTCAAAAGATTTTTTTTTTCTTCTTGCAATGTTGACATCACTTGTGACAATCTAATACCAGGTGGAAATTGGCAATGTGGCCTATTATTAGGAACAGCTAGGATTCCAATAGGCAAAGTAACATTGTCTGCCTAACTCTGTTTTAAATTTTTTAAGAAAAAAAACTCTTCAAATTCCATCAAAATTACTGTAAAAGTTTATGAAAAGAAGTGAATCTATAAACTCAAAGCAAGAGAGAGATCAGAGAATTTGATGGTTTCTGGGACAGTACTGATAGATACATCAGGGCACAATCTATTGTGCTGAGAACCCTCAAAGACAGCTAAGTCGAGGGAGAAAATGTTTCTTCCAGGTAGAGCCTCAGAGAGCTCCAGACTCTGTGTAAGCAGATACATAGAAAGAGCTGAGCTGGAAATAAAGGTCTTCTCTTTTCTAGTGACCTTTACATCTATTTAGTCACTGTGGTAGATGACCAGCCACACCTAGTCATCACCAAAACTACCCCACCTACAAATCACTCATGGAGACAAATTGCACTTCCAGAAGTGATGTTGAACCTGGAGAATTTTATAGGAAAGATTTGTGTCTTAAAAAAAAAATTGGTACAGGGTATGCATGAGGGGTGCACTATATCCCCAGCCCTTTTTATTTTTTATTTTTAGACAGGGTTTTGCTAAGTTGCTTAGGGTCTCCCTAAATTGCTGAGGCTGGATTTGAACTCACTATCCTCTTGCCTCAGTCTCTCGAGTCACGGGGATTCCAAGCAGGAATCCAAGCATGCACCACCACGCCCAGCAGAATTCTGTGAGGAAAAAAAATAGTGACAATTATCCAACCACACACTGGTCAGATAACTTGAGGGAAACCCATGCGATGAAATTTTGTCCATCTAATTAATGTTGCTGTTATTATTGTTTATTTGGATGATATAATTGGATCTACCCCACATTGTGTAACAATATACATATACATAAATAACATATGTCTACATAAAAAAAGAGTCAAATAAATAAAGAGGCAGTTGAAAGGAACAAAAGAAGAGAAAAATTAGGAGAATAAGAAATCTTGAGTTGGAAAACCCTTTCTAGCACAATGCCAAAGGTAAAAATCATTAAGGAAGGCATATAATTAACTTGGAAAAAAAGTATAGGAAAAATCAAAAAGGAAATGATTAGCTAAGAGTGACAGTTACAAAATACAGGTTATATCAGTGTATTACCAAGTATGTAACCAGTTCCTACAAATCAATTTTTTAACACTATACACACACTCCCAATTAAAGAGGGCCAGAAATAAGAATGGGAAACTTATGGAAGAAAACATGTAAATAACCAAAGAAATAGAAACTTTTTTAAAATTAGATACAAATTAAATGACTTTTATAGGCAAAGTTTTGTTTTTGTTTTAAGATAGTACATCAATCTTACCTATAATACTAGTTGCTCAGGAGGCTGAGGCAGGAGGATCACAAATTCAAGGCCAGTCTCAGCAACTTAGCAAGACCCTAAGCAACATAGTGAGACTGTATCTCAAAATTTAAAAAAAAAGAAAAAAAAAAAAAACGTGGTCAAAGCTCCCCTGGTTTTAATCCCCAGGACTAAAAAAAAAGTACATAAAAGTGCAGAGAACTTTCTTACACTGTTGTGGGGGAGTAAAACTAAAATGAATATGTCCTATAGTAAGAAATTCTAATTCTAGAAATTTGGACTAAGGAAATAATGAATGTGTTTTCAAATTTTTATACAAGTATATTTTCTACACCATTATTCAACATTAAAAATTTTCAAATAACCCAAATTTTCAACCAGAGGGATTCAGTCAAATACATAACAACACATCCATTAAAATCATGTTGCAAATAATCACATGGGGGCATGTCAGTACCAAAATGTCAAGTGAAAATAACTAGTTTTGGAGACTGTAAATATGGTTCCAGTTATGTAAGAGAAGTGCAAAAAAGAAAGATAGGAACTGCCATGAGAGTAAGTTTTTGTTCATTTTATTCACTTTATTCATGTAGAATTCATGACACAGTAGTCCCTGGATCAGTTTCTGAATGGATGATTCTTCACAAAAAAAATGTCCATCACTGGGCAAGGAAATAAAGGTGATTATTGTCTATAATAGATTCACATTTGTTTTGTTATCAGAATAAACATTATTTTTAAAGTAAAAAAGGATCAAGGCAGTATTTCAGAAATGGAGCGATCGTCACATGCCTGGCTCTTTGATCACACACTTTTGGCTCTTCTCAGGGGGTACTTAATGCCGTGAACCCTTCCAACCCCCAGGACTGAGTAGAACTCATTTCACCACAAAGTTCCCGAATTTCTTCATTCAAAACTCTTCTACTTTGGGTGATTCCTCACAGGCAAGGAAGAAAAGACAACAAATAAATAAGAGCAGATTTTTATTCCTTTGGGGAAGGAAATAAAACATTTTTTGTGAGAAAAAGCAACTGGAATGGAGAGGACAGAGTACTTTAGACACTTGAAGGTACTTTGGGGCAACCAGGAAAGGCTTCTCCGACAGGGGGCGTGAGAGAGGTGCTGCTCCTGAGAGGTCAAGAGAGTCAGCCCCGCAGCAGCTGGCAGGAAGGGGCTTCCACTGCAAACAACAGCAAATGCCAAAGCTATGCAGTTGGAGCACACACGAAGGGTGAACATAGCGCTTAATGAAGATGGAGTCCGTACTCGAGCAACTTATAAGCCATGGCAAGGCTCCTGGACTGTATGCTGAGTACAGAGGAAGCCACTGAACTGTTACGGAAAGAAACAAAGCCTGACTTACATTCTGAAAAATCCCCAACGTTTTTGATGAAAAGGGTGGATTTAAACTGTATCACAAAATCTTCCACACTCAATAGCTAATAAACAAAAGATTTTAAAAATGTATATATATCTCAGATTAAGAAAGGCCACAATTTAATTCAGTGCTCTTCAAAAATGGATGGTCAAGGAAAGAAAAAGAAGTTTGCCGGGTCGGGGTACGACGACACACAGAAGCATCACGGTGTTTATAAGAACTTGTAAACTTACTATTCCCCTTCAATCTGACAATGTTGCTTTATCTTTCTGAATGCCTAATGGAGCCCTGTGGAAATGAGTGAAGAGATGGGGCTGACTCCTTCTTATGGATGTGCAGAGGGAGGCTCAGAACTGAGAACTGGAAAGGAGACCAACAGAGAACAGAAAAGGGACTAGGGCTGGGGCAGGGGGTGAGGAAAAGGAAAGGGAAATATGGGGGAGCCATACTGACAGAATTGTATTGTCATACCATGGCATGTACAGATGTGTAACAACAAATCCCACTATTATGCATAATTAAAAGGCACCAACAACGCAAAGTATGACCAAAGTGGGGAGTGGGAGGGACTGAAAGCTAGACCCAAGGCCTGGCGCCTTACAACGTCAGGCCAAGGAGGTAAAAAGAGCAGGGACTAAGAAGAGAATATGATATTTTGGAAGTCAAAAAAGGGAAGAAGTGCTCAGATGGCGCCGGCAGCTGATCAATTGCCGCTAAGTAACTGAGCAGACGAAGACCAAGGAGTTTCCCTGAATTTGGCAGAAGAGAGGTTGTTGGCCCTGGAGGAGAAGTTTCAGGGGAGTGGTGAGAATGAAGCAAGAATGAATTTGGTTGAAGATGTACGGTGCCCAATAGATGAAAACAAACCAGTTGCTTAGTATAAGTGTAATTCCTCTAGATACGGAGATCAGTGTTGGTTTTGCTTGGAACCGCTTAGATCCAAAATGTAAGGCGTATACAACATCCTCAACTATACCTCTAAAAAGTTTATTTTAAAAGGTTAGGAAAGGGGCTGGGGCTGTAGCTCAGTGGTAGAGCTCTCGCCTTGCATGTGTGAGGTACTGGGTTCAATCCTCAGCACAAACTAAATAAATAAATAAAGATATTGTACCAACTACAACTAAAAAAATATTTTTAAAAACAAACAAAAATGGTTATGAAAGAAGATTATACATTTTGGGGAAATTTGCAAAGAAAGCAAACCCAGCGGGAGAGAAAGTGATTTGGGGAGGCCTTAAAGAATTAAGGGTAGACACGGACACACCAAGCGCAATGTTCGTAGGTTTGACTGCTGTTTTTAAAAGAGAAGCTGAGCTCAGGTGAGTAAGCTGGTCTACGCTGCAGGCAGCCTGAGTCCTCTGGCAGAGCTACCTACTCTTCAGCAAATTTTGCAGAAGATGTCTTCTTACCTGTCCTAGGAAAAATATTCTATTTTCTATAATCTAAGTAAGCAATTAATAGGGGAAAAAAAATCACATTAGTGACTTAAAATTTTAATACCATTCTAAGAGTTAAACTGATCATCTCACTACACTCCAACAGGCTGTGGTGACAGGTCAGTAAGGGTCTTACCTCTAAATAGTTCTGCAACCAAGGGCAGTTGACATCCTCAATTTTCAATCCCATCATCTATAAAATGGAGTGAACAATAGTGCATTCTTCACAGGGCTGTTGAGAAGAGGAAATATGACGATCCCTGGGACTTTAAGTACTGATAACATGCTAGATAACATTATGGTTTGAAGTCTTCCTGAAGGTGGTGAGAGGGAGAACAAAAGGCATTAACTAAAGTACATTCCTCATTCAGAGAGCTTCCAGAAAGGAAGGACCTTCCAGACATTCTGCCACCCAGTGTGCACTGCAGATGCTTCCCTCCCCCATAAGAAAGTACACCTGAAGCAAGGGATCTGGTTAGGGAAAACAGTGTTCATGAAGAGAAACAGGCCAGTGGTTTCTTGCTTCAAAGAAAAGATCGAAAAGTTTGAGGGTGTGTACAGGACCAACATCTCTTAGCCCAGTTAGATACCACATTAGTCGCCAGGTTTGCTAACCTGCCTCAGAACTACAACCCAGAAGGAACATGTTGGAGGCTGGTGGTGATGGTGGTACAGCCAGGCAGATGGGTCAGGCATACCTCTTTAGATCCAGGTTCCTACAGTGTGTAGAAAATGGATTAAGCCTGAGAACAGGGGCATGGGAGTGTAGGTGGGAGACTGGAGGGTATAGACTGGCTACAAACCAAAGGAGGGGGCAGAACCCCCTCTGGTGCCCAGGGGAGCTGGTTGGGTTCAGTGAGAACTCTCATTAACCAGTCCTGAACCCCTCCACAGTGCCGCTAGTAGTGAGCTGTGAAGTGAAGGACCCACAGGAAGGAACAACAGCCTCTTCTGGTCCTGTCGGAACAAGATGAGGGTGTGTTTACCTCTCAGAGGAGCACATTCAGGGACAGGGCAAGGGATTATTAGAGAGAAAAACTGCTCTCCCCTTTCCTGCCAAACCACTGGAGTTTCCGGTTTAAATTGTGGTGATAGAAAATATCCCAAGTCTTTCTAACAGATATCATTTTTTCACAATGATAATTCACTGATGAGTTCTGGAATTCAGGTAAGAAGTGATTGAGGGAGTCACCAGCCAGAGGAAATGGAGGGCTTAGCAGAACAGAGTTAGAAATCAATTATTGGAAAAATAAACCTGCCATACCTCCACATGAAGGCCTTGAAATTTCACATCAGTTGCAGTTATCTGAAGACTAACTTTGCTTTCCCAGATAGTCCCTTGTCTCTGGTTACTGGCTTTTATGCTTACCCAATCTATTTTGAAAAGATTTTCAAAACTTTCAATTTTTTCCCTACATAATCCTAGAAATAGAACAGAAAATGCCTCAAGCATGAATGGAAACTTGCCCTTGTTTACTTCCTGTTACTTCATCACAAAGATTCCACAAGAACACATGCTCTTAATAACTTATGTTTCTTTTTTTATAATTAAAATTTGTCAAATCACAGAAATATTTTTTAGGGGGTGCTGGGGATTGAACCCAGGGCCTTGTGCATGTGAAGCAAGCACTCTACCAACTGAGCTATATCCCCAGCCTAAATCACAGAAACTATTTTTAAAGTTTTTTTTTTAATTTAGCAACTAAAATAGTGCCTGGTACATCATAAGTTTATAATATATTATCATAAATATTTATTATTATTTATTTAACAAATATTTGTTAAATAAATAACCAAATTCATTTCATGGCATTAAATATTTTTCTGTGGCATTTTTTTTGGGGGGTGGGGGGTACAGGGAATGAACTTAGGGGCATTCAACCACTGAGCCACATCCCCAGCTCTATTTTGTTTTATTTAGGGACAGGGTCTCACTGAGTTGCTTAGTGCCTCACTGATGCTGAGACTGGCTTTGAACTCATGGTCCTCCTGCCGCCTGGCTATGGCATCATTTTTAATTGTTGCATAGAATTCTATTGTGTGAATTACCATAATTTATCTAAACAGGCCCTGGAGAGCTAAAGGAGAATTGAGCATTGTGATGGACACAGAGATGGTCCACATGGTCCCCTTCAAGGGGAAACTTGTTGCCTCATGACTAGCATCACTGGTACCCCCAGTTGTCAGTCTCCATCAGGAATTGTCTCAGCTACAGAAAGCTTCCTTCCAAGGGTGACTCATATTTTAAGGACAGATCATGGAGAGGCCCAAGGCAGAACTCCAACAGGGCATCTTCCTCCGGAGGTTAAAGGTGGGGGTTGCCTGAAGCTGCCCTACATATATTGCCCCTGGACTTTTCTCTGCCCAGTCCTGTTTCTTCCTTCTCCCTTCCAAGGGTGCTAATTTCAGGGCACTCCCTAATAAATATATGGCACAGTAAATTGTCTCAGAGTCTGCTCCTGAAGAACCTAAACTGTGACAGATGGTTCTGACCCTCAAGGAACTCCCAAGTCTGTTAATTAAAGCATTTCATAATTCTTACATGATAGCCCTTACCTATTACTAACACCAGGTTAAATTAGCACAGTGGTACATTGTGATATGCTATAAACCCATTAAAATGTAATATCCTTAGTACTGGGTATGACACAGGATAGCTCCAGAAAGAAGGGGAAAGGGAAAGCAGCGAGAAAGGAAGGGACATCATCAGATACTTAGTGGAGCCTTTCTCTTTGCTAAATTTCTCTGAATCTGTTTTCAGATACATCTCTTGCTCCTTGTTAGTCTTTGGACCACTCACGGGATGAGCATAAGTTAGGCAATTACTATCTCTATACTACCTATCTCCACTCCCCCCACTATAGCATTTGAAGAAACTGAAAATGGACACAACCCTGTCCAGGTAAAAAGTCTCAGCCTCATTATGAGAAGTAAGGACTAACAGGCCTTTTAATACCTGAAGACAGAAGTAATGATCAACCACACTAACAAACACAAATCAAATAAAATTTTAAAACAAGCCAGGTACAGTGATACATGCCTGTAATCCAAGTGACTGGGAAGGCTGAGACAAGAGGATTATAAATCTGAGGCCAGCCTCAGCAATTTAGCAAGACCTTGTCTCAAAGTAAAAAAATAAAAAGGGCTGGGATGCAGCTCAGTGGTGGAATGCCCCTGGGTTTGAACCCCAGTACCAAATACAAAAACAAAACAAAACCCTGAGTTTGTATTCGAGGAATAAAGTCCAGATTTAGGAGGAATCCAAGTGATAAGCTAAACCCTGTCAAGGTGTCAAGATGCTTCCCGGGATCCCTCAATCACACATTCCAAGGCAGCAGAAACCTACCAAGTGAGCTTCCTGTCACTCCCTGCCTCTCTGCCAGGCAGGTTCAGGCAGCATCAGGTTCAGCCCATGTGAGATGCCTCCTCCCAATCACAGACCATCCTTCCCCTGGACCGGAGGTTTAAAGAATCGCTGCAGGCTAGCAAAGCACCCTGGGCTGGTGAGGACTGCAGAGCCCAGCAGTGCCAGAAGGAGGTGGCAGCTCTGTGAGTACCCCCTTGCCCTGTGGGAAGCGTCTGCACCCTCCACAGTTGATTAACTTTCCTGGGAACGAAGTTAGCCATCTACTAGAGAAAGGGGAAGAAGTTACATTCTTGATTAATAGAACCTGCTACTTTTGTAATTTAGGATATTATTCTGATCTCTTTTATTTTGAACTGTACAAATTGCTCTCCTGAAACCTTTGATATCTTTGGCCTGTTGTCAGAACTGAGACCAAAGTCCTAGGGATGTTCTTCAGTTCTCCTGATTCCAACTTCAAATTTCCCCAGGAACCCTCAGGCTCCTGGTTAACTCTCTGATGGACCTAGCCTTTATAGACCCCTCCTCCACAACTTTCTTGTGGAATCAGAAAAACAAAAGAATATCTAAGGAAATGGTCATGTTCTTTTTTAAAAATATATCCCATAGCCTAGGCGAGAGAGAGTTTCCTGATCTTGTTAGAAATCATTTGGTCTTGCCAACTAGTAATGGGATTTGTGGGGCAAATTATTCATGGTGCTTCTCTGAAAACAGTTCTGTTCAATGTACATTTTGGTTGACATAATTCAACAGATAAGCTTACCTAAACAATGTTATTTTTGCGTAATTTATTCTTTACACTTCAGCAATTCTTGATCTTATTTAGGATCCACAGGTCCTAAATATATTTTTGTCCTAACATTCTTACACAAAATACAAGTTTCAAATAATGCTAGTACTATTTTGTTTGTGTTATAAGTCTCAAATTCTACTTCTAACTAGTTTTAAGATTTTTAAGATATTTAAGAGTTTATATTAATTTTAATATATTTTTTAATTGAAGACAATGTTTATTGACCATTTCTTGACTCAGTGAAGTTCAAACACACAACAGAAAATAACTCAAGTTTTATGTATATATGTATTTATGTATATTTGTATTATAAATAAAACTTCGGTTTTGTAGTTTTTTTGTGAGGAAATAGTTTTTCTTTTGATTAACCTTAATAGAAAAAAGTAATAATAATTCTTATTTTGTTTTTTGCTGACAACAAACTGTTTTGTTTTCTGCTAAAATAGGCTTAAAAATCAACTGACCAGTTTTGTTTGTTTGTTTGTTTGTTTTAACTACCAGGGAAGGACGCTTAGACTTTTTGAAACAAAGAGGAACTTAGAAACCATTTAGTTAAAGAAAAAAAAAAAAAAGCAGCATTTCCTTTTTACCTCTCCTGCTTACATTCTTAACCAGACCAAATACCAATCAGCCCTAGAATCTGCTGTACCCTGCTCTGGAATCTGGGTCTGATGGCCACGCAGCCCATCCACAAACCTGATAGGCCACCATTGCTTAACTGGGACAGAGACCACATTGTCCTGATCTCACGCCCCCCCTAGGATCTCCACTGTATTCCTGCCCTGGACCTGGGCATCCCACTGGCATTGCTGACACCTCTGGGCACTGGAGCCATTGCTTACATCTTAGTTCTTGATTTCTGGTGGGTGAATGGCTGCAGCCATCACAGGGAGCACCAGAAATCCAGAGCAGGGATGGCCAGTAGAACTTTCCATGATGATGGAAATGCTGTAGGCAACAGCTACTAACCACATGTGCCTATGGAGTGCTTGAAATGTAGCCAGAGAACTAAAGAACTGTTTTTTGTTTTGTTTTGTTTTTTACTTCTATTGAGGTGAATTTATTTGACTTTAGTCACATGTAGCTTCTAGCTACCATATAGGTCAAAGCAAGTTGAGAGAGCTGTAAAGTAAGAAAAATAAAACAAAACAAAACTCATGGATACTGTGAGCTGTGGGTATCACACCATGGAAATAAGCTTCCCTTTTCATCGTTGTCAGGTTTAAGCAGACTTGTAAATTGTTCTGATCTGAAATCTTCATACCCACTTTTGTATACAATTATTTGCCCTTGTCCTAGGTTTCAGGGTTAAGGCTAAGACAACAGCATATTGTGATTCTTTTTCCTCCCCCCTCTCCTATTTCCCATTGATTTATTTACTCTTTGGTTAATCCAAATTTCTCTAGCATGAGTAGAGTTTGAGGTGTGGCTTGCGTGATCTCTGCTGCAACAAACTTGGGTGAGGAAAAGAGGTAATGAACTTGAAAAAAATGATCTCATGCTTGGTGGGTGAGTCCCACTTCTTCTTCTTCTGCTTCAAGAATTGGTTTGTTTAGTGAGCAATTGTTTTTAGATCTATTCAATGTGTCTGGAAACCTCAACACCCTGGATGTGAATAATCTGTATAAGAAAACAAACTGAATGAAAGTATAAGAAAAAAAAAGAAATACATAGATAGCCTTTTAAAAATCCACCCTTCTCAAAGCAAAGGAACTCCCAGGGTGTTGAGCAATTTTAGTAAATCATCGTGGTGCCAGGTCACTGGGAAGTTTTTCACAGGGTGGGGTTCACGGGGGCTATTCCTTGGCAGGGAAAACATTTAAGGCGAGTTGCTCACTTCAGTCTGTGGCGTATCATTTCTAAAGTGGATAATCACTTCTCTGCTTTCTGTCCACCATGGTCGCTTCCCATTATTTTAAAAGTCACTAGTCCCTTTCTAGGCCTGCCTGGTAAAAAAAAAAAAAAAAAAAAAAAAAAAAGGTAAACCTACCATACGTAGGGAAGCGTTGCATTAGAATAACAGGAGAAAGAGGCAGAAGACCACATATTTGAAACAGCCCCAGCATACCATGGACTAACAGGGAAGGCAAGAAGGGAGGGTGCCTCGCATCACCAGGAGTCAGTCTCTGACCACACAGAGACACACCCATGCCTTTAATCTTCAATTTAGGGTCTGGGCTACCTTCTGCGTATCTTCCTTCTCCCTTTGAACATAAATATGAGGGATCTGATAAAATCATTCCCAAAGAGGCGTTGACATTGGTGGCTAATGAGACTCCATGTGTGTCTTCTGAATGTATTTGTATTTTAATCAGCAGCAAAGCAGTGATTCTGTAATTGTGGCATTTCCATATTAGGGTGAAGAGTAAGGAAGATTTTGAGTAGAGGGAAAGGGTAGAAGGCTTTTTTGTTTGACTTAATTTCTAAGATAAAAAGCAAGCTCAAGGGCAGGGGATTTGGACTTTCTCTTAATGTCAAAGAGATATAAATAGAGGTGGAATCTTATTATTTTAAAAGGAATAAAGTAGCTAGGCACAGTAGTGCAATCCTTCAATCCCAGCAGCTTGGCAGACTGAGCCAGGAGGATCTCAAGTTCAAAGCCAACCTCAGCAATTTAGTGAGGTCCTAAGCAACACAGTGAGACCCTGTCTCTAAATAAAAAATAAAAAGGGATGGGAATGTGGCTCACCTGGGTTTAATCCCCAGTAGAGGAAGAAGAAGGAGAAGAAGAAGAAGATAATCCATTATGCAATGAACGGGCACATGACCAATAATGGCCCTGGAATAAAAGACACTTTAATTTTTCCCTAAATTACAAACTTTAGTAAGACACAATAAACCAAGAATATAGTTATTGACTTTTAGGTGTGGCATTCAACCTATTTACAGGGTTTATAATTTTGCTTTTTAAATATAATTCTTTATCAAATTGGATTTTTTAATGTACAAAAACCTGCTTCTTTGTGGGTTTAGAATAAATCATTAAACAAACTTGTGTAAGGAAGAGATATAACAAAGCACTGGGCAAGGTTGCTGTGGCAAGAGGATGGGGGGGAGAAAAGCCAAACACACATGTCCACAAACAGGACCTAGATTAACTCCCCAGGAAATCTGTTTGCCAAGGACAGAGAGAGTATCTAGGGAAGGAATGGTAACTCTGGACAAGGGTAGTAGAAGAGTTTTTCAGTTGGGCTTCAGAGATGGCAAAGAATCCAAGAGGAAGAAAAGGAAGGGATTCCAAAGAGAGGAACAACCAAGTTCACCCTGGAGGCATGCTCAGGACTCAAGGGGAGCAGGGAGACTACTTGGAACTGGGTGGTGCGTCCTGAACACAGCTAAGAAGTTCATACTTAATCTCCTAGGTTGTCCAGCCTCTCTGCCACTGACTAGAAGAATGAAATGGTTGGGTCTGCCCAAATACTGTAGAAACAAGGAAAGGGAGGTCATTGGTTTGTCTCCAGGAGCGGAAAAGAAGTTCTCAAATTTGAATGCACTGGAATAGGACAGGAGCAAGTTTGAATTGGAAGATATTGGTCAATAACAGAGAATGGGTGGACAAGTGAAGTCACCTGGTAGTAGGAAGTGAAGGAGCCAGTGGCTGAGCGTATAGGTAAAGAGACAGCTATCTATGACGGTCCTTTGAATTTGGGGTACAATGAGCCTTGGAGGTTTTTAAGCAGAGGAGTGAAATAAAGCCAGAGCTGTGTATTAGGATAGTGGATCTCAAGGTGGATTTAGTGACTGGCACGTGAAAGTCTTGCTTATCTTTGTGGAACACCACCAAGTGTTGATATACTAAGTTTAAAATAATGAAGCAGATCGCGAGCCTACTTTGTGTCTCAAACTAGTTTTAATATAGACAGGTGGTAACAGCGCCCAAGATTTAAGAAAATTTATGAGAGGGAAATTCTTAAAATCACAAATATTGCTCAGTAATTTTTTTCTAAAATCAGAAAATGATTACAATAATTCCATTTGCCCCCAAAACTTCCATGCTCTCTATAGGATTGTTTGAGGACCTCTGCTTTAGAAAGTTCACTCCCAAAGCATGGCATGGAATGGATATGGAAGTTGTTGAGATCATTCGAACCAGAAACTATCAGCTGGCAGTAGAAATTGGAAGGGGTAAAATGGTCTCAGAGACATCAGAGAGTGATAATTTTGGCTTCTATCAAAACCATAATCAATCCAAATCAAGAGAGTGCATTAGACAAGGTTCTTCACAGAAACAGAACCAATAGAAAATATATATATATGTACATATAGGAAAGGTGTGTGTGTGTGTGTGTGTGTACACCTAGATATGTCTGGATATGTATATAGATATAAGTATATATCCTATCATCTGTCATCTATCTATCTGTATCTAGAGAAAGAGAATTATCTTAAGGATTGGCTCATGTGATTTTGGGGACCAATGCATCTGAAATCTATACAGCAGGTTGGCAGTCTGAAAATTCGGGAAGAGTGGATGCTGCTCTCTATGTCTGAAATCTGCAGATTGACAACTCATGCAGACCTTCTACGTAGCATTCATGAGTCAGAACTGCTGCTTCTTCAGGAAACCTCAATGTTTGGTCTTAAGGCTTCCTTTGACCAGAGAAACCCCCTGTCCCCCTATTATGGAGGGTATTCTACTTTATTCAAAGTCTACTGACTTAAATGTTAACTGCTTCTCAAAAAAAAAAAAAACATCTTCAAAGCAATACCTAGACTGCTCTTTGACCAAAAACCTGGGTACCGTATTCAAGCCCTGCTAACGCATAAAATGAACCTTCCCAGGGTATTCCTTACAATATTTCCTTATCAGGCCAGCAAAGATAAAACTCAAGAGGCAAAACTTCTCCCAGGCCTAGAGAACAGATTTACATTCTGTGTGTATGGGGAGCAGGGCCCCGTTGTCCTTGCCTTTTGTGCTTTCTTCATACCTGTCCCTCTCTGGAAAGGCAAACAAACTCATAGTGTCTTTGGTTTTTTTTAATATTTATCAATGTGGAAGTTCACTGAAATTTTTATTTTGTAACCTAAAAATGTTCATTGGTTTGCCCTCATGCACAAGCATTATTGGCCCTAACAGAAATCATGTCACCTTTCCTTTGGTGTACAAGCAACCCTTCCTAAGTCAGTCCTCCATCTTGTGTTTGAGGGAAGCAAATCCACTTGTCTCAGTTTTCCAGGAAGATTCCTAGATGTCCTCCACTGAATGGGAGTCTCTTGACACAGAGACTACATAATGTCAGCTTCCACACTGTGACCAGGGCCTTCCGGCTTCACTCTTAGATATCCTGGAAGTCCTTGGATAATTGCTATTTTTTTGTTCTTCTTCTTCTTTTTAGGTACATATGACATAGAGTGTATTTCGACATATTATACATACATGGAGTGTGACTTATTCTGATTAGGATCCCATTCTTGAGGTTGTACATGATGTGGAGTTTCACTGGTCGTGCATTCATGCATGAACATAGGAAAGTTATGTCCAATTCATTCTACTGTCTTTCCTATTCCCATCTCCCCTTCCTTCTCTTCATTCTCCTTCGTCTAATCCAATGAACTTCTATTCTTCCCTCCCCTCCCCCTTTATTGTGTGTTGGGATAGACTTATTTCACTTAGCACAATTGTCTCTATCCATTTATCGGCAAATGCCATGATTTCATTCTTCTTCATGGCTGAGTAATATCCCATTGTGTATCTATACCACATTTTCTTTATCCATTCATCTGTTGAAGGGAACTTAGATTGGTTTTATAGCTTAGCTATTGTGGGTAACTGCTTTTTTAAGATCAGTAATTAGTTCTGTGTGCAACTTTCTTTTTTATTAGTTCTAGATCCCCAGTTTCCACTGTGGAACTTGCTATGTGCTTTAAGGATGTATACCTGGTGAGGGGATCCTCTGTGATCCCAGGCTCCCTACTGCACTTTTGTCCCATCCAAGGAGGCACCATTTTGATCTGTTTTTAAATACTAGAGCTCCATATTGAAATCATATTTCCATATTTCCATTGAAACTATGGCTCTGTGCTTTAAAATATTAAACCACTACATTGGGCGTCTTTGCCATTCCTTGGTTTATCAGCTCTTGCCTGTCTGCTTCAAGGAACTGAGTAAAGAAAAGTAATACTGTCTAGGTGATTAATATTATATTAAAATTCCACATATATTCTCATTTAATTTGCACAGTACCCCTTGAAACCAGGTATTACTATTTCCATGTAGAAAAGAAAGTCAATAAGATCTAGTAACTTCCTGAGGGTCCCAGAACTATAAAGTGGGAAAGCAAAGATTCAAAGCCAGGTATACAAAGCTCACATTCTTTCTATTTCGCCTCACTCCCTAACTTCTTCAGCAGTAAGCTCTAGGCAAATCACTAAGTTGTATATTCATCCATCCTTCTATTCATTCATGTAAACATTTATTTACTACTTTTTTAATATTTTAGCTGTAGTTGGACACAGTACCTCTATTTTGTTTATTTATTTTTATGTGGCGCTGAGGATCGAACCCGGGGCCCCACACTCGCGAGGCAAGCGCTCTACCACAGAGCCACAACCCCAGCCCTTACTGACTTTATTTTTTTATTCAACTAAACAATTGAGTACCTGTTATGTGTCAGGCACAGTCACACTTTGGACCTAGAAAGGTAAGTGTAACAGAGTTCCAATGTCTTCTGTTTTGGAGAGTCTTGCAGTCAAGTGTAGGAAGCCCTTCATAGATGGATACTAAGAAAAAAAGAATGTGAAAGGTGGAACAGAACAGAATCATCTCTGAATAATTTCTCTGCCAGGAAGAAAGGAGCGTCCAGCCCATAGTAAACCTCAGAGGTCATCTCTGCATCCCCTCTCAGTCTGGAGCAGAGGCCATAGAGCTGGCCAAAGCCAGAGGGTTGAGGCCCAAGGGCGGGAGCTGACTGTTTAGGAATGCTGGTGGAATGCACAGAAGGCCCTCCCCTGTGGACGTGCAGCCTGGTACCTGACTCTCGCCACACCCCAGCATAACTGGAAAGCTTCCCCCGCCCCCCGCCCAAGAGAAATTTTTTCCCCTATGAAGCCAACCATGGAAAATAAAGAGAAGCACAGATAGATAACTGTGTATAAAGGCATCCATTTCTCCCCAGCAAAGCAGTCCCTGAGCAGGGAGCAGAAGGAAAGTGGATGGGAGGTTGCTTTTCAAACTGGGAACCCTTAACTATGTCACCATTAGAGCCTCCTTCCTATGTTCCAAAAGTCTCTGGTGCATAAAGCAAAACCTTAACTCAATACTCTGCTCTTCCTAAATATCCCCTGGCTATTATTAATAATTTCTCATATTTGTAAATGATCTGAGTTTGCCAATGGCTTCTGCAGCTCTCATCTCATTTGGTGATCACGACCATCCTGTGGGGGGAACAAGTTGTGTTCTGCCCTAAATGAGGAGGAGGCTCAAGAGGGTCATTGCCCAAGGTCACACAATTATGACAGGCAGGACTAGGACTTGAACCTTAGTATTCTGATGTGCAGGCCCAGTGTACTCACTATTAGTCCACAGCCTCCAAACGACACTGAGCTCCCAGAAGCCTGGTTTAAATCTCAGCTTCTGCACCTTCTAGCAGTGTGACCTTGGGCAAACTAATCCCTTCAATCCTCCTTTTCTTCATCCTCAAAATGGAAGCAAACAGATCTTTTAAGAAGGTGCCACTGTGCTGACACGACACCAGTGATTTGAGCCCCATGAGACTCATTGAAGACTTCTTCCCTCTGGAATTGTAAGATAATACCTTTGTGGGGTTTTAGGCCCCTATGTTAGTGGTAATTTGTTATAGAAGTGGTAGGAAACAAATACAGATTTTGGTTAAAATGCCCATCCCTCAAGTCTGTTGAGAAGATGAGCATAAAGAGCCTAACTCAGCGCCCATTCAATGGCAGCTTCTGTTATCATTTTTGTTACTTTGGAAGATAGGTGAACTTTCTAAATTATTAGTGTCCCTGATGCCAAAGGCCTAAGGGAGAAGGAGAAAATATACAGTGGAAAAGAAAAACTTCTAGTAGCCAGCAAATTCAGGATATCTGCCCATCGTGGGTTCCTGCCTTCCATAAGCCAGCCCACAGCTGGGCTGCCTCCCTGGCAATTCCTACCATGTCTGTTGAGGTTTCTTTTGTGCTTTTTTTTGCACAAACCAGGCTCCTATCTGCTTCCTTTCTTTACTCTCCCCTCATCTGCATTTTCTCACCCTAACTTTGACCCTTGGAATTCTCCCATGGTGTATTAATTTGCCCTTTCCTCTCTTTAAAAAAATCTGTGTGGCACCATTTGACCCAGCTATCCCACTCCTTGGCCTATACCAAAAGGACTTAAATTAGCATACTATAGTGACACAGCCACATCAATGTTCATAGCAGCACAATCCACAATAGCTAAACTGTGGAACCAACCTAGATGCCCTTCAATAGATGAATGGATAAAGAAACTGTGGTATATATACACAATAGAATATTATTCAGCATTAAAAGAGAATAAAATTATGGCATTTGCAGGTAAATGGATGGAGTTGGAGAATATCATGCTAAGCAAAGTAAGACAATCCCCCAAAACCAAAGGCCAAATGTTCTCTCTGATAAGTGGATGCTGATCTATAATGGGGAAAGGGAAATTAGGGAACTGTGATTGGGCAAAGCAGAGAGTGGGAAGGGGAAGGGGCATGGGGGCAGGAAAGATGGTGGAATGAGATGGACATCATTACCCTAGGCACATGTATGACTGCACATATGGTGTGACTCTTCCTTGAGTACAACCAGAGAAATGAAAAATTGTGTTCATTCTATTTGTGTACGACGAATCAAAATGCATTTGTTGTCATGTATAACTAATTAAAAAAAATTTTAAAAAGGAAAAAGAATCAGTTGGCTGAAAGTAAAAAGAAAAAAAAAACTGTGTGGCAGAGTCATATTTGGAAAAGCATATATTTTACTCATAATTGACTTGCTCAGCTCCTTTCTGGACCAATGGAGTCTTGAAGGTGGTCTATCTAACCCTTTCCTTTTTCTCCATATCCCTCCTACTTTCCCCTGGTTATTCATATAGTTCATTTTGTTTAAATGCATTTTACTTTAAATTTCCTCCAAAAAAAAAATGCTTCTTCATTCTGTTCCATAAGTCAAATTAATCACCACAAATAGGCTGCTACCTGAAAAGTAGATGCATAATCAGCACAATAATGGTCAATAATGGTGCTGAATTTTGCCTGTCCAGATTTTTGCCCTTTTCTCTATATACTTCTGTTATCTGAACCTCTATCTTTCACAGTCTAGTTTAGAGAGTAACCCAACTGGTCAGAGATAATGTCTGTACATACCAGGAATGAACTTCACACGCAGCTCATCTGTGTACATGAGTAAAATTCTCCTTTAGGGGACTTTGTGCTTTAAGTTCTTTAATGTAGTAAGATTCCACTCCATTTAGTGTGCAACAACACTGGAAAGAAAGGAATGGCATTTCTCAGCGGAAACTTCACACAGGGATGGTTCGACAATGATCCAGAATCTTCCATTCCTCAGTAAACATTAATGGAGTACCCATTATGTGCCAAATTCTAGCCAAGAATACACATACACTTTAACTCCTCAAGTTCCTAGTTTCCCAGGAAAATAGCAAAGGGAAAATATTGATAGATAACTTCAATTTCCCAGAAAGTGACTAAGACATATATTATAGTGCAAAAGGGAAGTTAAAATTTAACAAGTCCTCGATCAAATAAAAGCCTTGCCTCCCACTGATTCTGGTCTACAAACCAGGAATTAAGCCTGAACTGGCTACCTTGTTGTCTCCTGGGGGGCTTGCTCTTCTGTCTCTACTTCCTAACTTTCCCTTTCCTGGAAAGTCGCTCATCCTCAGTTCCCTGCTTCCTCCTACATGTTCCCAGGTCTACTCTACTGGTCAAAACCAGACACATTCTGCAAGACCCAGGGCTCCTTTCCTCAGAACCCTCAGTATTTTGTGTCTGCACAACCACATGGGAACATAACTTCCCTACTAAAACACAAAAGCCTAGAATAAACAATCTCCCTTACATTTCTGTGTATACCTCACAATGCAAATTATATCATTTAATACATTTTTATTTAGACCATGAATGCATGAATTGGTTAGTTGATTGATTAATTAATAAACTATTAAGAGATGGGGATGTCTTTTCTCAAGATGTACTAAGCTCAGAAGCCCAAATGATTGACCTAAACATTCACCCATGTGTTCCTTCCAGGTAATTCTCAGAGAGGCTAGAAGCCCGTGTTCAGCTATCTCTGACATGGAACATTTTGCAACATTTCTGGAAGCCAGTGTTAGCTGAAGGGAAGTTCTTGGATCCTAGAGTCATACAGACAAGGACTTCCCAAAAGCTGAAGACATTCATCTCTGCTGTGGCTTCTTGGATAACCCAATTTAAGCTTTAGTTTTCTGATCTGCAAAACGCAGCTGCCTCCTCTCTTTTCTTGTTCTATCTAGTTGGCTTATGAGAATTAGGTGTATGAGTGTAAAGCATGCCCTTTTCTCTCTATACTTTCGTTATCTGAACTTCTTCTTTCAGCAATCTACTTATTAATATATCTAGTAACACTCTCTGTGACATTTTATTTGCCAAGTATTTTTTAATAACAAAATATTCATAAAATAATGGTTTTTAACAGAAACCCACAGTTCATATGGAAACCAATCACTAACTCTATGAGTTTATCCTTTGGGTTTCATAGGTCCCTGGTAGAGGATATGCAGGACTCTTGGTGTGTGTCCGTCCTGCAGTCCTCACCATCTCAAATCTCCTTTTTATTCTTGAAGGGCCTCAGTTCATCCCTCAAAAGTATGCCTCCTGTACCTCAAAGGCACTCATCAGACTCTGGAAGCCTTTATTTTTCTTTTTCTTGTTTATAAAGTTATTGTGATTACTAAGCTAACTAATCAAATTTCCTCCATTACTTAAAGATTATACATGCCCCAAGTTTGGATGTTTTGGGACACAAAAAGGCAATACACAATGTCATGATGTAGTCATGGTATAGATACTACAGCAGTATTTATCTGCTCCTACTAAAGCATAACATTCTCAACTGTGTCTTCAGCTTGTGAGAAATCCTGAAGATGGCCAAGGATGATTCCACTGTCCGTTGCTTCCAGGGCCTGCTGATTTTTGGAAATGTGATTGTTGGTGTAAGTAATGAGAATTTTCAGAAAAGTCTGCTTTCCCTGTAAGCATGAGTTTATATTAATCAAAAGCGAGATTTAAAATGAAAATAATGACTTTTGCTTCCAACTTTAAAGCATACGAATCTAAAAGAAATCACATCCACCATGGCCAGTATCCAAACACACCTATCACAAGTGCACTTCAGTGCTTCTTTCTGATTTCATCTTGGTCTGATTTTGGGAATCTGTTACTAAGGCTGTTAGGGCAAATATCTGCATCTTCTTGTTCTCCTACACAGAGGCCAATACTGGGATGTGGGAATGTCTTGTAGGTCAAGCTGTGTGGGTACAAGGGAGAGCACTTGTTTGGGAGTCAAGAGACTTATTCTTGGACCGGCTCTGCCTCTGACTTAATGTGTAACCCTGGACAAGTCATCACCTTTCAGGGCCAAGATGTCTCAACTATGAAATACAGGCCATGGGATAAGCTTCTAGCCAAGATTCTAGCTCTCACTGATAAGTATGATCAGAACCACTTCAAATATTACAATCCAGCAATGTGGGCAATAAGGCAGTGGGGGAGGGCTGGGGATGAGTGGTAACCTTCATATAAAAAAGGCATTATCTAGGGCTGAGACTGTGGCTCAGCGGTAGAGCGTTCGCCTAGCACGTGCAAGGCCCTGGGTTCAATCCTCAGCACCATATAAAAACAAGCAAAAAAATAGATAAATAAATAAAATAAAGGTGTTGTGTCCAACTACAACTAAAAATAAATATTTTTTTTTAAAAAAGGGCACCATCTAGGGCTGGAATGTTGCTTGGTGGTAGAGCAGTTGCCTAGCATGCATGAAGTCCTGGATTCATCCCTAGCAATACAAAAGAAAAAAAATAGAAGCCATGTCAGATTATTTTTTGGATGGTCTAAAATTATCTAGGTATTTTCCCAAATAGGAATAAGACCAAGAGACATGTGAAAGAAAGTAGTATCCAAGGGAGACTGTATATGGAAGGAAGGAGCAGGATGGAACTAGCTGTTTGATTTCCTGGTAATGAGGAGTTGAAGTCAGTTGCATAAAAGCTGTACAGAGGAGGAAGTCAGTCTGTCTCACCGCCCCCACCTCCATTCCCTTTCCCAATGCTGTGCTCCTGGCCACCTGCCTGACACTACCCACTCTTGGCTTGCTCCCAGATGTGTGGCATCGCCTTGACTGCAGAGTGCATCTTCTTTGTATCTGATCAACACAGCCTCTACCCACTACTGGAAGCCACCAACAATGATGACATCTATGGGGCTGCCTGGATCGGCATGTTTGTGGGCATCTCCCTCTTCTGCCTGTCCGTCCTAGGCATTGTGGGCATCGTGAAGTCCAACAGAAAAATTCTTCTGGCAGTAAGACCTTAAAACTCTCTATAACTGTTTTCATGGACCCATTTCAAAGGATTGTTTCTTCATCACTGAGCACAATGCCTGGGCTTTCCTTGACACACGTAGGAGTAGAGAGTTCCAGATGAGGGTGAAAAAGCAGGGAGGTTCCCTGCAGTGACATCATCCCTTGGAGCAAGAACATTCTCCAGAAGTCCAGAAGGTTCTCATACAGGGAACCCAAAGGGAGACATCTGGGAGTGACTCCACTGATTGTTTTCTAGATCTATGCTTCTCTAGCTGATATCTGCAGGTGCCCAACATATACAGCCAGAAATTACATAAGACCAAAAAAAATTGTGAGAACTTGTTTATTAGATTTTTTGCCCTTGACAAGAAGTAGTTTTAAATACTATTTTAATATTAATCATTAATATGTAAGGACATAAAATACCAAGTAGCCATGAAGGTTTCAGAGAAAGCAGGAGGATTTTTGAAGATTTTTGAGCTCAAGGCTGCTGGGTTTATATGAGGGCCTGCCCTTCCCACATCAAGAAAACCTTGACAAGCCCCACTGCGAGTGCCCCTTCCACTCACACCCACCTGTGAAGGCTCTAACCCTGTCCCCAAACCACATACAGCAAGACTGTGACCTGCCTTCATAGATGGAAGCAAATTTGAGGCCAGCAGAGCTAAGAAACCTCTAAGTTGCACCTAGATCTCTACTGCCTGCCCCTATGCACCAGGACAGAAGTTTCTTGTGTTGCCATGGGAAAACACACACACACACACACACACACAACTCCCAACCTCTGAAATAACTTTCCTGCCCAAATGCTCAGGACCTGAGTTCGACTTTTAGAAAACAAGTCCCACAACTTTAGGTACCTATTGGTTTACTGTCCTGGTACTCAGGGAATGCAGACAATTGCCATTCTCTATTTCCTTAGTGTGAGTTAGTTCAAGGGCAAATGCACCCACTTTGGGAGGGTGGGGAAAGGAATGCAAGGAAGAGGAAGAGGAGAGGCACGTGTCCCTAAAGACAGCCTTCACCTGCATCCCAGCCCAGTGTGTGTGTCTGACAGAGCCAGGAGGTCTGAGCTGGGGAGGGAGAAGAAGGAGGAGTGCCCTTTCCATGGGACTGACAGGGAAACACCTGCACCCCATGCCACCCTTCCAGAGTCCCACAGAGATGTCCTGAGGCTCTGTGAGAGGAGCAGCACATCTCTTGATAAGTATCAAGGTGGAGCCAATACAGGGAAAAACAGTACAGAGCTGGCTTCTGAAGGTCCCCTGACAGCAGACAGAGGTTTTTACCATCCAGGTGGCATGGGCAGTAGAGGATTCTGTTCAGAAAGCTTCCCAGGAGCAAAGGAGGAGGACGTTTTTCCCTGCCCTCCCCCACTGACTCTGACCACAGTCCCCCTTCTCAAAAAGGACACGAGGACCAAAAGTGCACGTGTAAAGCCAAGGAAGGCAAAGGCAGAACTCTCACCTAGACTTAAAGGACATCTGCTGCCCGGTATTTTCCAGCTAGAAATAGAGATGGTGTCACAGGGAGGCATTATGTGCCACCATGGGTATGCAGCCCATGTGCCCCATGCACACGCACAACACAAACCCCATCAGTACACCTGGTGAGCTCTGCTTTATTCACATGAGTGACAGGATGTGGGAGGAGGATGCCACTGAGACACTGTGTGCCTGGCTACTGGCTCTTCTCTGATATACCGAGGTCCTGGTTACGAAGGACACAATGTTCAACAGATGCTGATTTATCTTCTTCTGACCTCTGAGATTCTAAAATGTTCTGAAAAGCATAAAGAAAATCTCTTAATTAGAGGAGATTTTTAAGGCTCTCCATCATGTGAGACACACTAAGACTCTGCCTGCCCCTGAGCCTACACACACATGTGCACACGCGCACACACACAAACACACACACACACACACATATCGATTCATTCTCTTGCATTTGTTCTTCCCAGTTAAACTAGAAATTCAGGAACTGGATGAGAAAGCTCTATCCACCCTGATCATACAGTGACCTCTTCGAAGATGGAGGTCTCTTCCCCCAATGGGGACTTCAGCCAACCTAAACAAATGGCCACTTGTTCTCCTGAGAAAATCAGAGGGTTTTGCTGACTAGTACAAAGCCTTGCACACAGCACCTAGAACCAAGCCCCATTCCAACCAGCTGATCAAAGAAGCCTTGTGTGATAACTGCATGAATGTTCAGATGACTATATTTAGGTTAAAGTGCTGAAAAATGATGGCCATCATTTGGGGAAGTCTCTTTTGGGGGATAAATGTAATTCTTTTTTCTCATTTGTTTCCTTTCCAGTATTTCATTCTGATGTTTATAGTATATGGTTTTGAAGTTGCATCTTGCATCACAGCAGCTACGCAACGAGACTTTGTGAGTATGCTCCCCAAAAGCACAGAGCAGAAATGATAATGAGTCTCCATTACCATAATAACATAATGGCTGGCATGCATTAAGCCCTTGCTGTGTGCCAGGCATGCTAATAGGCACACTAATAATAGATAGTTAATTTTACTTAATACTCATAAACCTAAGAGATAGGCAATATCTCCTGTCATTTTATAAATGAAAAAATAATAATAATGAGACATAAGAAGGTAAAGCAAGCTGGGTGTGGTAGTGCATGCCTGCAATCCCAGCAGCTTTGGAGGCTGAGGCAGGAGGATCACAAGTTCAGAGCCAGCCTCAGCAAAAGTGAGTTGCTGTCTCTAAAATACAACTCAGTGAGAGCCTGTCTCTAAATAAAATACAAAATAGGGCTGGGGATGCGGCTCAGTGCCCCTGAGTTCAATCCCCAGTACACGCCCCTCCCCCTAAAAAAAGAAGATAAAGTAACAAAACTCATCTGAAGTTGCACAGCAAACAGGTGAGAAAGAGCAGAATTCTGACCCCAGGCAACCTGACTCCCAGGGTCCAACCTGGTAACCATGGGCTCATCTTCACTCTGACCCATATTCTACCTCAGCTAAGACTTATCTTTCTTTCTTTCTTCTTTTCTTGTTGTTTCCCTACCCTATGCCACCCTATAATATCTGTTCACCCTGGTCACAGTAACCTCTTTGAAGATGGGGGGTTTCTTCCCCACATAGGGACTTAAGCCAACCAGGAAGCCTTAGCCCACTACACTTGGCATCTCTGAGTATGGTTTTGCTCTAAGAGAATGTTCAGAGTCCTCAGCAACAGGTGAGAAGAATATTTTCCCTTCTTTGGGCACTAGTATGCTAACTCTCCCTCTTATTTTTGCCTCTGTCCCTGTAGTTCACACCCAACCTCTTCCTGAAGCAGATGCTGGTGAGGTACCAAAACAACAGCCCTCCAAGCAACGATGACCAGTGGAAAAACAATGGAGTCACCAAAACCTGGGACAGGCTCATGCTCCAGGTAAGGTGGGTGGTCCTGGGGAGATGCCATTTTGTAGTTAGACCAGTGGCCAGGTGGACATGGTTGGGAGTGAAGTCAGCATCTCTAGGGGGCTTTGCTCCAGAAGAGACTTGTGACAGGCAAGGTCGTCTATGCCTCTTATTTACTGGTGGAGGCAGGGGTGCACGAGGAGAATGTTGAACACATGACTCAATGGAATCCCTAAATATATGTTTAATTTCAAGTCATGATGTTGACTTCGCTTACCTTCATGGCAAGTAGATCAAAGAAATTTACATTAATCATATGCTCTACTTCTTAGAAGGCAGGTCTTATTCAATTAAAAGAAAAATGTCTACTCAAATGGCAATTTCTGCCTATCTTACCTTTCTGATACATTTCTATACCTCCCATGTGTCAGTTCTGCTAAGGACAGGGGATATAACTTGATTTAATTACCCAATTTTTTTCTAACTGGCAATCATACCATCCAGTTTATCTCAAATACCATCAGAAGTCCAAGTCTTCCAGAATATGACCCCCATATTGCCATATGCATATAAATTGTTATCTTCTATATACCCCCAATGTGACACAACTTTCCCTACCCTGCTCCTGCTTCCTACCCCCCCCACACCAACTTTTCAGTCTGTCACCAGCAAACCCCCTCATAATGTCCACTCCTTCTTTGAACTCACCCTTTTCTCTCTGACTTTACTAGAAACTCGACTGCCTCCTAGTGGCACTACCTTTCCTTCATCTTCTTGCTTTCCCCCATATCTCATGCACCCTAGGAACTGGAAATTAACTAAATGCCTCTGTGTTCTACTTGGCTGCCATACTATTTCTTTCCTTCCTTCATTCCTCCTTCATGACATCAGTCTCTATCGCCCATTACCCTTCTTTATTATGATTACTTATCAACCACCTTCCAATCAGTCATTTCCTTCATTGGGGATTTCAATATCTCACTCACTGTCCACTCTTCATTCATATTCCTGTCATGGGCCTAGCGTGAGACTTTGACAACCACATGGATGATCTCTCAATTCCCTATCCTACAGCATTCCAAAGGTCTTCTCCACCTCAGCTCAGCCACTCTCTTCCATAGCCATGGCTAGTGTGTCATAACCAATAATTACGCTAAGAAAACCCCACTCTGTCCACTGTCTTCTATTTTATCTTCATTTATTCTTTTTTTTAACATATATATGTGTTATGTAAGATTAAATGAGATAATATACTTAAGGGGTTGGTACAATGCTTGGCTCGTAATAAACCCTTAATAAATCTTTATTGTTAATACTAATATCTTGGTACAATAATGTGAGAGAGATATCATCATTCCAATATTACACATGAGCAAATTTAAATGCAGAAAATTAAAAACTAGTGGTGTAGAAATTATAAGTAATTCTTGTTTTGCTTTTCTGCGTTTTTACCATTTTCCTCAATAATTTTGTGTTACATTTATGAGGGAAGAAAATAAACTGGAAAAAAAAGTGTTAGAACCTGGTGTCATGCAGCTGTGCCTCTACATAGAAAAGGAAGATCAATTGGCACGTAACTGATATCCTTATGTTGGCTGGAATGCAAGATAGAGAGGATAAAGCAAAGTTCAAGTGTTTGAAGGAGGAATGAAGGAAAGAAGGAAATAGTATGGCAGCCAAGTAGCGTGTGTGTGTGTGTGTGTGTATATATGTATATATATGTTGTAAATGGACACAATACCTTTATTTTGTTTATTTATTTTTATGTGGCTGAGGATCAAACCCAGTGCCTCACACATGAAAGGCAAGCACTGTACCACTGAGCCTTAGTCCCAGTCCCTCTTCATTTATTCTTATATTTCCTGCCCAATAATTTTTCTCCTTTAGGATCTCCAATTAATTGGCCACCTTTTCATGCAATATCACCCTTTTCATATTCTCTTCCCTCCTAACTGTCCCTTCATCAACCTCCTTTACTCCCTTACCTGTCGCTGTTCATCAGGGAACTAACTGACCCCCACTGTGGGAATGCAATTTTCACCCACTCTTCAGCTACACTCTAAGAGCTAAATATTACACAACCCTGGTGACTAATTTAAAACTAAATTTGTGACCATAAGGCTCAAATAGGCACTCTATATTTCCTAGTATTTTTTCCCTGAAAATTCGTTTTCTAGTATTTCATATATTCTCCCCTCTCTTCACATCTGTAAACTCTCTCCTCCCCCTTACTTTCAGCTGTTGATTTCACCTCATATTCTATTAAGAAAATAGAAGGAAGCCAAGCATGGTCATGGTGCACACTTGTAATCCCAATAGCTCAGGAGGCTGAGGCAGGAGGATCTTGAGTTCAAGGCCAGCCTCAGCAAAAGTCAAGTGCTAAGCAACTCAGTGAGACCCTGTCTCTAAATAAAATACAAAATAGGGCTGGGGTTGTGGCTCAGTGGTCAAGTGCCCTGAGTTTAATCCCCAATACACACACACACACACACACACACACAGAATATAGAAGGAATCAGACAAAACCCATCTCATCTCTATCACCAAATCGGCCCATTTACATGTTTCTGCACTCATGTGTTTTTCCTTCTCTCTAGTGATGACAAATGGACTGTCCATTATCCAAATACCTGTTTTTTACTCTGCATCTCTCCTTCACTTCAACAAACTTCCTTGCTCTCATCTGCTTCATTAGTTTCCCCCTCAAATCAGCCTGCAAGAACTCCTTCAGTTGTACATGTTTTTTAAAAAAAACAAACAAACAAACAAACAAAAAAACCTCTTTCTCCACATTCACCCACCATTCTGTCCCACAACTGTTCTATTTCATGGCACATCTCAAAAAAGATGCCAACACTTGCTATTTGCATTTTCATGCCTCTCATCTGCTTTCATCCAACTATAATTGGCTTCTGACCTCACCACTCCACCAAAGCAGCCTGTATCATGGTACCAGTTACCTCCATCCTGCCTACCCCAATGACTAAGTTTCTGTCCTCATCTTATTGACATCCCATCAGCATTTGTCACATGGGCTACTCCTACTTGACCCCCTTTGCTGGGTTTTCACCTTTTCCCAACTAAGTGTTACGGTACTACAGGGCTCAGTTCTAGACTCTTAACTTTTCTCTGTTCCTACCTAAATCCTGGTCTGAAACAAGCATGGCTCAAACTTAACCATTTTTTTCCCAGAATGCTCCAGTCAATACAGAAGAATTATTTCTCTTGATCAAATATTTCCAATTCTCCAATGGCAAAATTGGATACCCTGTAAACATGATTTTTACCATCAAGTTTGCTAGGGTACATTTATTCTAAAAGTTGAGAGATACCGGTAGCTTAAATTTCCTCCCTTGAAACATTTAGAGAATTTATGATAAAGAAGAAAAGTGATATGGGTTGCTTTATCCTCTATCTTGCATTCCAGCCAACATAAGGATATCAATTACGTGCCAATTGATCCTCCTTTTCTGTGTAGAGATATAGCTGCATGACACCAGGTTTTTACACTTTTTTCCGGTTTATTTTCTTCCCTTATAAATGTAATACACAATTATTCATAAAAATGGTAAAAATGCAGAAAAGCAAAACAAGAATTACTTATAATTTCTACACCACTAATTTTTAATTTTCTGCATTTAAATTTGCTCATGTGTAATATTAGAATAACGATATCTCTCTCACATTATTGTATCAAGATATTAGTATTAATAATAAAGATTTATTAAGGGTTTACTATGAGCCAAGCACTGTACCAACCCCTTAAGTACATTATCTCATTCAATCCTCACAAAAACTCTGTAAAGTAGATACTATATTTATCCCAGTTTTGCAGTTAAGAAAAATGAGTCTTCCAGAGTTTTAAACATGTCAAAAGCTACAGGGCTCATTAAAGGCTAGTAAAGTGAAAAATACTTTGCAAACTCTTAAGTTATGCCTTCAACTCTAGTTTGGGAATTTTTTAGTAAACGTAAGATATGGTAAAAATTCCATTTCTTCTTTCTCTCTCTAAAACTCAATTGCTACACTGATAGCTCTAGGAAAGACCATGAAAAAGAATTGTGTATCTCTTATCCACTGGCAGGATCACTGCTGTGGCGTAAATGGTCCATCAGACTGGCAGAAATACACATCCGCCTTCCGGACTGAGAACAATGATGCTGACTATCCCTGGCCTCGGCAGTGCTGTGTCATGAACTCCCTTAAAGAGCCTCTCAACTTGGAGGCTTGCAAACTAGGAGTGCCTGGTTATTATCACGATCAGGTGAGTCCCCTTGCCTCCCAAGACCTACCAGAAGGTTCTCTTTATGAGAAAAAGATAATGGTCACTGTAAGTACTAGTTTCTCAGTAAGGAATTCTGTCTTTTTTTTTTCCCTAAACTCATGTTAATTGATTCCTTCTTTGTGAGTTAATTATGAATGCTAATCTAGAATTGATATGGACACATTTATATTTTAATAAAATAACAAAACAGGAGAATAGCAATGGTGAAATCCAACTTTGTTTAAATGAATATTTGTATAATGTCTAGAATTGGTATTTCAAGAAACAGTTACATAAAACCAAGATTTGCTCTATTTTTGCAAAGTGTATATATTAGAAGGAATGATACCAAAAAGAATGTTTTGCTAGTTTCAAAGCAATGGCAATTGCAGAGGGTACATGCAGTAATTATGTATCCACATTTCTTATTCATTGGTAATATGAGGCAATCTTAATAAAATGTTTGATTGGTAATTTGGATCAAAGATGGTTTACACACAGATGGTTTATGAAAAAGTATCTCCAGGCAGATAAGGATAATATGATGATGATCGTGAAACATTTACTGAGTTCTTACTAGATGCCAGATGCTGTTCTGCGTGCCATACGTATACTAACACCTTTGATGCCTATGTGATCTCTATTTTCCAGATGAGGAACTAAGAAACAGAGATGCTAAGCAGTACCTTGCCCAAGGTCACACAACTAGTAAAAGGTAGTCAGAATTCAAACCCAAGCAGTCTGGCTCAGGGCACAGACTGTAAGCCAATAGACTTGGTAATTGTCCCCAGAAGCCCTGTGGAGAGCTCCCACAGACCTGTAGCCACTGAGCACAACATTACACACTCAAGCTGTGCACTGCTTTGGGAGTTAGCCCTTTAAGGAAACCTGGTTGGATGCTGGTTTATTCAATAATTGGGAAATGTCACGCTCTTTAGTTTGGGAGTGAATGATACAAACTGCCTGTCTGAGTGACAGGCACTGTACTGCTGATCTTCACACCACATCTAGCAAGGTGCTCAGACTAGGATTGAATACGTTATTTAGGGAACGACATCAGAATGATGGAGATGAGTCTGAAGCGGTGTTCTGAGCAACCCACATTTAGCTGTACAGCAGCTTTGTTCTGGAATTGTTTTAACCAGTTATTTTCAGAGTTATAAAAATTAAATTTGTTGCTTATAATAACAGCATGAAATATAACTATCACTCTCACAACTCAAGAAGTACTTTTAATATTTCAACATTGGAACTGGCTCATGCAAACCAATCTTGATTGGGTTGTAATTACTTATACACTGTGTCACCTCTTCAAGACCAATAACAGACTGATTGGCCTTCAGATGATTGGTTTCTTTCATAGCAACACTTTTTTCTCTAGCACATATAATATTCTAAGTTATGAAAACAAGCCTAACACTGTGCATTTTCTCAAGTTTGGATAGATAAAAATTTGAGGTTAAATAAGGTTTAACTCTTTCTCTTCTCACTGCCTTGGGACCTCTACAACAACTTTGACAACCTTTCTACACCTTCCCTTTCAGTTCCTCGGTCTCATCTGCCTTTGACATCTCCACCTCCACCACCTACCAGTGAACCACAACCACAAATCATCATCACTCAGCCTGCCTTACTCCTCCACCAAATTCCTTAGTTCTGAAATTTCTCCTGGTCCCTGATTCTCTATGCTTCTTTCTACTTCCTCAACTTCATTCATTCTTTGCCCTCAACATACTTTCTGATCTACTAGTCATTTTTCTGATTCTCCCTATCTTGCTCCCCCAGCTTCACCCACATCCAATTCTCTGACTTATATGTCCTGCTAATTCCCTCCTAGAAATCCTTTCCACAAAGCTAACTGTGCCACTCAGTACCTACCATATTCCTGCTATTGCATTCAACACCCTGATCTGTCATGTTTGTTGCTTATTGTTTTCTCTGAGTTTCCTTAAAGACTTATATTATTCATTTCTATGTCTTCAATCCTTAGCATAATACCTGGCACAAAGCAGGCACTCGATAAATGCTTGGTGGATGAGTGAATGAAGAAGCAAAGGGCTGTCTTTTTTACATTCACACTGTAGCTTTTTAAGGTTTGCATTGGGGCTGGGGATGTGGCTCAAGCGGTAGCACGTTTGCCTGGCATGCTTATGGCCCGGGTTCGATCCTCAGCACCACATATAAACAAAGATGTTGTGTCCGCCGAAAACTGAAAAATAAATATTAAAATTCTCTCTCTCTCTCTCTCTCTCTCTCTCTCTCAAAAAAAAAAAAAAAAAGATTTGCAGTGCACAAATGTGCTGCTACAGACATGAAGACTAACTAATAATTAGCAAAGCCATCATAAGTGTGGTAATGGTAGAAACCAACCAGTATTTCACAGGTCAGATGCAAGTATATATATATAATGCTATATCATGCTCCATATGTTTCAGAAATGCTACATGCAAATACTGATCACTACACCTTAAGAATAGTATGATGTAAGGAAGTGAACACCACCGAAATGATTACAGTATGTGAAAACATACTAAAGGGAAGAGATGAAAAACTGGGACTTTACTCTGTGAGCTCCGTGAAGGCAAGACCTATTTCTGTCTTGTCACAGTTAAATGCCCACCCGGCACCAGGCACCTGGCCTAAAGGGCTCTTGTATATGTTATTAGATGAACGATCACCTCCCAGGACCTTCAGGAGGATGGGAGTGTTTTGTGAACCTTCAATTGTATTGTAAAAGATGCTGTTGTAATCATTCCCTAATATCATGCTCCATTTGCTCTATAAATGTTTACTAGGTGTCTTCTATGTGTCAGGCACTTATTCTTCATTCTGGAGATTCAACAATGAACAAGACAAAATCTCTGCCCTTGTGGCACTTGCCTTCTTGTATGGGAGACAAATAGTAAACATGGCACCAAAGAAGAGGTAGAAATCCAGGGGGTGATAAATGCCATGAGCAGCAACAAAGCAGGGTAACCATACGAAGAATGATGGGGGAAGGAGGTTTTCACTCTAGTTGTCAGGGAAGGCTTGGTCAGGATGATATTTGCAGAATTCTGAATTAAGTGAGAAAATGAGACACTGGAAGATTGGAGGAGAGAATTCTAAATAAAGGAAGCAAAAAACGTTAAGGCCCTCCAGTGGGAGGATTCTTAGATTTCTGGAGGAATACCAAGGAGGTCAGTCTGACGGGATCATGATGGGTGAAGGATGGCTATAAGGCAAGGATGGGTCTAGATCTTATGAGTTCACTCAGGCCTCAGGGAGAACGGTTGGGAGGCCATTGTTGCAATCCTGAAGTGAGACCCTGGGAGGCCAAGGTGGTACCAGGGGATAGGAGGAAGCTTTTGGATGGGATATATTTTTAAAGCCAAACCAAAAAGATTTGCTCAAGTGTTGGATGTTGGCTAAAGAAAAAAAAAATAAAAACGTTAAACATAATTTGAAGATTTTTTCACTAGGCCATTTAGAAAATGAAAATACCTGTAATATAAACGGAGAAGAGTAAAATGGTAAAGAAATCAAAGAAAAGCAAAGGAAGGACACAAATGTAGATTAACAAGGGACTGGGGCAGAGTCATGAGGACAGAAGCTCAAGTGGCCATGTGTGGTCACTGAATAGAGCCTGAACTTGGTAAGCCTAGGGTATCTGCTGGAATCTGCTGACATTTTCTGGTAAATCTAGCACATTTGCCTCAGGACCTCATGGTCCGTGGCATTGACCCTTGTTACTGAATTTCCTAGGGATTCCTTATAGTTCCTAGGGCTTTAGTAAAGGTTGCTCAGATGGCAGTTCTAGCCTTACACATGGATATTGTTCCAGGTGGCTAGAACAGAGTATGCCATGTATAAATGCTCACTGAATTGTGGCATGTATGAATAAATGAATAAAAAAGTTAATCACTCTTTTGCATATGTATCATGGCTCCTTGAAATCTCACTGGAATCCAATAATGTTGAAATAATGATGTCAAATGAGAATTAGGGAACATGATATTGGACGGGATTCCTTTAATAATTATTTTTAAATGACTCAGAAGACCTCTGATTTTCAAAACCAGAATCATTTTTACTTTTAAGTAAAATGAATGAACAAATCAAAAAGTAATTCTGCCCTTTGGGGAGGAGAAAAAAATTCAAATTTTATTGAGCATGTATTATCCATATATTCAATATGGGGAAAATATTATATATATATATTAATAGTAACAGTTTTGCTAATAAGACTGAGTGATAAAGATACAAATAAATGTGACATAGACTAATAATTCAACAGTGTTACTTATATTCCTTTAGCAAAAGACTTCTAGTAGCTGACTGCCCACAGGGAGGTGGAAATAGCCTGGTTGTGAAACTGGACTTTGGAGGGCATCCATCCAAGTAGTAATCTGCTTTCCCACTGATCTCTTACATCTTTTGTCCTGGTTGCTCTCACACCAATGTGGATCATCC
Source organism: Marmota marmota marmota (assembly GCF_001458135.2). Classification (NCBI taxonomy): domain Eukaryota; kingdom Metazoa; phylum Chordata; class Mammalia; order Rodentia; family Sciuridae; genus Marmota; species Marmota marmota. The sequence continues at coordinate 880,312 of NW_025999968.1, read as the reverse complement.
CCTCCAGGGCTGCTATGAACTCATCTCTGGACCAATGAACCGACAGGCCTGGGGGGTTGCCTGGTTTGGATTTGCCATTCTCTGCTGGACTGTGAGTATCCTCTGGCACATGTTTTATTTCTGAAAGGGTGACAATTTTAATTTCTTAAAATTGTCACTGGTTTTCTCAACCACACTAGAAGGTCAGGAAACAGAACCTCAAAGCTGAAAGCTAGTCAGGAAGCTTCTGACAGCAGAACAAGGACAGTGGGCCCCCTTGAGGTGTGGGGAGTTAACTTCCCTACCAGGGAAAGGATATGCAGACCTTCTTTGGTTACTGGGGATGCACTTGCCTTTGGGGTGCGACTGCCTCTTTCCCCGGCCTAGACTTCTTACTGAACTCCAGCCTGCTGCTTTGGGTCTCCAGATCTCAGTAACTAGGTGGCTCCTGCCCAAGCTTCATCCACCTACTTCCTTCCAAAAGGCTGCCCCCATTGGTCTCATCATTTCCTACTGCCCTCTCTATCAGCTGCACATGCAAGCAGGAGATGAGAGCTGTGGTTCTCAGCCCCGGATGCACATTAGAGTCTCCTGAAGGAGCTTTAAACAAACAAACAACAACAAAGAGCTTGGATCTCAGCCTCTGAGATTCTGACTCAGTTGCCCTGGGGGCCCAGGCTTTTTTCCCCCACCTCAAATGATTCCAATTTGCTGTTGAAGTTGAGAAACACTGCATTCAGGGAGCAGTCCTACACTTTTGTCTCACAGCCCCTCGACATTCCCAAAATGTATTAAGGACTTCAAAAAGCTATTACCTATATAGTCTATATCTACTAATATTTACCCCCATCAGAAATTAAGATAGAAAAAAATTGAATATTTGTTAATTCACTATAAAATAATTAGTAGGAGGCTGGGGATGTAGTTCAATGGTAGAGTGCTTGCCTGGCATGCCCACGGCCCTGGGTTCAATCCCAGCATTGTCCAATAACAACAACACAGTTACAATAGTAATGACACAATTAACATAAAGGACATCTTTTGGTGGGAAAAAATGACTATTTTACAAAACAAAAAATGAGACTCAGTGGCAGAGTGCTTGTCTGGCCCTGGGTTTCATCCCAGCATGTCAAATAATAACAACAATGATGATGAAGATGCAGTTACAATAATCATAATGTAGCTAACATAAAGAGCATTTTGGTGGGAAAAGTAACTATTTTACAACACAAAAAAATGGGGAAAAATTGCATCATTTTATATTCTTTAAATCTCTTTAATGTCTGGTTTAGTAGAAGACAGCTGGAGTCCCTCTTTTGGTCTTTCATTAAATCTGTTGTAATATGTTGACAGGGTTGAAAGATGTGAAGAAAATACATCCTTCACGTAGATGTATAGTCAAAACGGCAGGGATGCTTTAATAACCTTATCTGAAGATAATTGTGAATATTCTTTTGATACTTCACCAAATTCCAGAACTTTCTTAAATATCCATTGCCATAGAGAATCTGAAACTGTGTTAACAAACTTTTCATGTTATTACATTAAATATGTTACATTGGTCTGTACTACCCGTTGAATAAATCTTTTACTATGCATAATTCTATAACATCAGGAATTGGCTATTTGGGGAAATATTGGTTCATTGTGTTAGGCATGTCTTTCAAATGTTGATTGATGTTTTTATGCAACACCAAAAGATCACTTCATTGATATCACCACATTGGAAAAAGATCTCAGGCAATGGAACACTGTCAAGCTCAGGGTAACAGATCAGTTTTCCAAAGATCTGATTTTTGTTTGAAAGCTCAAATTTATTGCTGAAAAAAAAAATTATCAGTTGTTTTCCTTGAAAGGACAGACTCACTTTGTAAATCTTTGAGATAATATCTGACCAAACATCCAGTTCTGAAAAACCATAGCCTATCTGTTAGTCATTTTTTCGAGTAAAAATAGTGCTTCATAAAAAAATGTGGCTAGGTTAGCTCACAAACAAGTTACTCAAGTGTTTTTCTTCCAGACAACCATATTTCACTATGCCACAGGACTTTTGTAGGCATATTTCTCTTTTGTCACACAGAATATTTAAAAGATGTGTACTCAAAGGTCAAAATGAAAGAAAATTCCAGTTCTTACTACTCTGTTGAGGATAATCTCCAGTAAAACTGGTATTTGTTTTTTACTGCAAGTACATGACAGAAGAGAATATATAATGACTACTAACATATTTTAGCTCCTCTACCTCAATTCTTGCTAAGGCCACAGCCATTTTTTACCTTACACTGCTTTTGCACTAGTACCAATGTCAAACAGTGAAAAGGCCAACGAACCCTAATAATTGTTTAAGCAGTCTTGAAATAATTGTTTAAGCATCTTGAAACCCGGAAAGTGTGTTTAGGTACCATAATTTGAGAAAAGCTGGGTTCAGGGGGAGTAAACTAAGTGAGGCAGGAAGAGAAGGGTGTCTTGTGATCACTTGGTCCACCCCCTTCAGAGTTCCTACAACACCCTGTGCATAACCTGTTGTGGAACTACCCTGCTGTGTTCCATTTGACTGCCCAAGGCTTAGGGATCAGATGCTCTTTGCTGCCCAGGACCTAGCATAGCCCATAGTAAGGGTTCAATAATTTGTTGAATGAATGAAAGCTATCAATAGTAAAATTTCTATTCAAGTCAGTTGGTGGGAACTGTAGGATGACGTTTAAAGGTTTTTGAGTATCTTAGATCTCCAGACCAGTTGTACCTCTTGATATGTCCACAAGTATCAAGTGGGTTTTAGATATAGTAAATTTTTGCAATTCAGAAGATGGAAGGAAGGTGTGCTATGGAAAAGGTGCCATATCAAATACTTTCAGTATTAAACCCTCACAACAGTAGCTTGGTAGGTAGCCAGTCTTCCATCTTTCAAGGAACAGTACTTGAGGAGAGCTCTTGGGCATGTCCAGTTCATTGCTGACCACAAAGGGCTTTCCAACAGTGCTTAATCAGATAAACTCCGAAGCCAACTACCTGGCTCAGAACCCAGCACCCATAGTTCTATGACTTTGATTAAATTCCTTATCATCTCTGTGCTTCAGTTTCTTCAGAGGTTTTTGGAAATAGTAATGCCTGATGAATATAAGTTCCCCTAATAAACATTAGCTTCAATTATTAGTATTACTCTTACTATTGTTGTTGTTGTTGTTTCATTCACTTCTCTAGCTCTGGTATAGGTAGAGAAGGTGCTATATTTATTTTATAGATGTAGAAACTGAGGCTCTTGAAAGTTAAGTGACCTGGCTAAAGTCCCCTGAGAGGAGTTGCCAGACCTAAAACAGAACTCAGATATTCCAACACCTTGACTAAGTCAGTTTCTTTGGGTTTTGGGTTCTGTAGCATTCATCAGGGGCAGCTATTCCAGATCATAGGCATCAGAGGAAAAAGGAGAAGTCTCTTGGAAGAAGAGTTCAATACTTAGAAGTAAAAAACTCTTACTCCAAAATGGTAGCTACTAGAAATGGGACCTCATTGGGGACTAATTAGCCCCGATATCAAGAAGAAAGAATTTCCCTAGGAGGCTAGCTTAGCATAGAAATAAGTAGAGCAACCTCAGAAGTCAGAGTCCAGGATGGCACTTGGGGTTGGAAAGCAGGAAACGGGAAGGCTGCCTCTGAGAGGCAGGTAATAATTGATGCTTTAGATCAGAATGGACTCTGTCATATCTGGGTTGTGGTGTTGCTTAAGGTTGCTCTTAAAATCAGTGTCACCTAAGCCTGAAAGAATCTAACTTTATTTTTTTCTCAAGTAAATATTTCTATAAATTGTTTTGTTTTGTTTTCCCCTTTTTCTATTCTAGTTTTGGGTTCTCCTGGGTACCATGTTCTACTGGAGCCGAATTGAATATTGAGCATAAGTGTCACCACCATACCTCCTTCCTCGGGTGACTCTGGACCTGGTGCTGGAACCCATTTTTTCCCAATAGTCCACATTCGAGCTCCACTATAACCTGTGCACGTCTAATCTCACATTGCCAAGTCAGCTGATATGGAGAGCCTTTGGACTCTCAGGATCTTGCAGTTCTCAGGACTAGTATTTTAAGTCTTTGTCTAAGATTATGCAACATTTTTATGCACTGTAAGACAGAGAGGATTTGGAAAGTGGAGACTAGCCTCTCTCATCCCTGTTTATTTTTAATTTGGAGCATAAAAATATTCAAAGAAACTATATTGTCACAGTAAGCCAGCTCTGTATTTGATTAACAAATCTGCCTCTATTTCTCCTTGTTTTCTTAAAAAAAAAAAAAAAAAAAAAAAAAAGCTTCCAGGCTTCCATTTATCTCAGTATTGTCTGGATGAGAGAAGGAAGCAAAAGATTGCTGAACTGTGTCTTTTGCCTTTCGATCCACGGACTTGTGAGTCTCTTGATAAAACTTTGGGATCCTTTTATTTTCCAGAGCAATCTATGATCTTTAGTTAATGATGGTTGAAATTCCCTGCCATGCCCTTTGGAGTGATACGCTTAGTAACATCAATTCTCCATTAATTAAAAGTATGTGGACTTTGAGGACATCGAAGGGGCCTGTTATATGTTGACTCAGTCTTTAACCTGAACGGTCTCAACTTGAAACACCTTTCCAATAGGTGAGATGAAGGCTGGCTGGTAGAACAAGGTGATTTATAGGGATTTTTGTTTGCTGTCAAAATATTTCTCTTCTGAACTGTTTCATTTGCAGTCCTAAAGGAAGTTCCTATAACTCAACATCTGTTTGCCTGATCTTATAAATAAAGAGGGTTTTAAAAGTTGTTTACTTCTTTTGTTTATACTGGCGCCCTAACTGGTCCTGTATGAGTCTAACAAAATCGTTTTCTCAACAGAGGAGCCTACTTCTTGGGAATTAAAGTGGAGGAGATGGAAACTGCGCACACAGGGTGCGGTTTCCTGCTATGGGCTGGCTCTGATGGACAGTGAAACAGTTGGAATTTTGTGTTTATTGTGACTTTTCACTCCTGCTCTCCTTACCCAAGAAGTGCTGGTGGAGCTGATGCCCTTCAGATCCTTTTCCTCTTCCATTGGAGAGAGCGCAATTGTCTGACACCAATATAACTGTGTCCCTTATGAAGAAAATGTACTTGTCATTTGGGGACAGCTAATTCAGACACGCGGAGCACCCCCACCTGCACCTTTACCAGGTTCTTGTTAGGCTTTGTGCTGGGGCAAAGGAGGGAGGAGCAGAGGGCACACCTGTTGGGGGCACCTGGGGGCCAAGCCAGGGCAAGAGTCTGATTCCTGATCCCTGATTCCCCAGCTAGGAGACCAAAGCCAGCTCTCCCCATCCCAACCCACCAGGACAAAGACATCTTGGCGTATGGGAATAAATCCACCTGTACTTGGCTGACTGTTTCTCTCTGTGGTCTCTTAAGAAAGGGAAGGAGAAGGAAGGGGCTTACTTGGGCAAAGCTCCTATCGTCCTTTCCATACTCCCTCCTGCATCTTGTGCTTTTTGCTTCTGCAAAAAGTTCCTACATCTATAAAATAAATAGGTTTTCCTGTGCCTTAGGCCACTGGCTCATTCCTGCTTCAAATCCACTCCAAGGCTTTATGCTCCAAAAAGGTCTCTGCCTACAAAATTCCCTTTCCTTTGTTGACTGGATCTCAGCCAGGTCAGGGGAAAGACTTTCAGAAAATTCATTCCTACTAAGGGGTGAGTGACAACTAGTCCCAGCTCTCTTAGTCACTTCAGATTTTTCCTTGATAATGGAAGACAGATTCAGCAATAGGAGCGGGAAGGATCTACTGTGGGGCAAGATAAGGCACTTGCTGCTCCTTAAATCTTATCACTTGACTTCCCTACCAAGAGATAACCAGGAAGAGAAAGGGGTTAGCCTTGGCTCTCAAGTCCCCTCTCCAGTTAGCTTCCTGCCTAGAGCCTCAGCATCATCCTTCAGAGAAGGTACGAATTCCACAGGCTTGGCTTCTCCTAAAACCAAAAAAAAAAAAAAAAACTCTGAAACTCAGGGCCCCACCATGACCAGGTCCCCAGAGCTTGAGAAGGACACACTTTTCAGCTGAGACAGAATGTAGACCCGAGGACCCCACTGCAGAGGCCAGCCATCATCACTTCTGAGCTGAGCTCATAGGAATTTTCAGCTTAACTTTAGGGCAATTCTATTCTCCTGGTTCTTGCTGCCACCGCTTCACCCCTTGCCTGCAGACCCACCCTTCCCTCTCTTTCTTCTGAGTCCTGGAACTGAAAATGGGGCTCACTACAAGCCCTGGACTCCAAGCCACAGCTCAGGAGGTCATAGGCCCAGGCCTCCCAGACCAGGGAGGCAAGGGAAAGCAGAGTGCTTGCCTGTGGGGAGCTGGCAGTTTGCAGGCTTGAGACAAGCCCAGACAAACTCATTTTGTGAAGCCTCCTCTTATCCGACAATCAGCCTACTTATCAGGTGGGCAAAGAACAATTACTATTTAACACCAAAAATGTGTCAGGCTAACTCTGGAGTGAGTTTACTTGATTGCAACACCAGACAGACCATCCTGTGGGTGTCTCTCCACCCTACCCCCACCATTCCCTTCCCCCAGATTGCAGGTCCTGCTCCTGGCAGACTGTTCACATCTAGAAAGCCCACTGCCCTGAGTCAGCCCATAACTTTTTTTTTTTTCCTGTATCAGCCAAAATACACAGAATCTGTTTCTATTTGAAGCAGCCAATCAGATGGTTTTTGGCTACCCATAAAGGAAAGAAGAAATAATATTGTGTAAACTTGAAAATCTAATCTCCTCTCAACCTCACACCCCACCCCCACCCCAATCAATCTGGTTGACAAGCTGTGCTGTGGCCGAGGAATTGGAAAATCACCTGGTGTCTCATTTCTACTAAGACTGAACAGTTTTCTCCTTTTATATCTAATTTTTTCTCTAGTTTCTCTTCCCTGTTTTACCTCACTTGAATCCTTTTCAAATTCTACTAGGCAGGATCAAAGAAACCCAGCCAAGGCTAGCTGTAGGCTGTGGAGTTTGCTTTCATATGTGAGATTTTTGTCATAAGGCTCAAGTGGTCACATCCAAGGAGGAGATCCAAAAATAACTTGGAGAAAGATAGCATTGCTTAAACACATATTGCTGCTGATCCTTCTTCCCTCAGCCCACAACCCAAGCCCCTTATACACACACAAAAAAAAAAAAAAAAACATACACACACATTTAGGAGATAAACAGTCAAGTTCTGGGGTTAAAGGGAAATAGCGTAGTCATGCCCTACTGTCTAGTGGTCTCTACCCTAAGCTCCTCTTGAGAGGAAACAAGAACCAGGTATGCCTATAATCCCAGCTACTCAGAAGACTGAGGTAGGAGGATCTCAAGTTCAAGGCCAGCCTGGGCTATTTAGCGAGACCCTGTCTCGAAATAAAAAATTAATAGGCTGGGGATGTAGCTCAGTGGTAGAATGCCTGACTGATTCAACCATAGAAGAAGGAGGAGGGAAAACATGGAGGAAATGAGAGCAGCCCTATCGCTCTGAAGCAGGCCTAGACTCTGCTAATCTCCTACTAGACATAAACAATCTCACAGAAAACCAACTTCAGCCAGGTCATGTGAGACAACCATAAGATGAGGCAAAGCAAGGTCAAGCTTTGCCCAAGCACAAAATTTGCCCAAGTTCACTGTATGTCTAATATCAAATACCAAATACCTCCTTTCTTGACTAAAATGAGTGACTGCTGAATCTTACCAAGGTCAGGAATGTTCTCCTGCCAGGGTCCCTCTTTCTGTACAAGCTTACAAACTTAGTTAGAAACACACTCATAGACCTGCCCCTGCTTTCTGACAGCATGTGGTATGAAGCAAACCCTTCTTCCTAAGACCCTCCCCCAGTGACCCAGCTGGAGCCGAAAGCCCCCATAGGTTCTCTCCACCCCTTTTATTGACTCACTCTATGGCTCTCCCATGGGGCGTTGTCCTTTCTGCAATGGGTCAAGTCCCATTTTGTTTTCACAATAGAACTCTTGAACTTATTCTTCCTTTCTATCCAAAATTGTGTGTCCTTTGGCCAGATCTAATCCTATTTTATCTACAGTTGGGTTCCTAGGGAGTTTTGGCTGAAGGGTACTGACTTTCTCTAAATGACTCCATCCGCCCTTATTTCCTGTATTTGTTGGTTTATTTATCTATCTGCTACTACGAAGTGGTTAAAAACATGAGCTTTGGAGCCAAAGACTTGGCTCTAAATCCCAGTGGTGCATGACTTTGACAAGTCGTTTCTTAATTTCATGGGGCCTGCTTCAGGAAATCAGGCCTACCCTCACAGTGCACTGGGAGGATTCAGTATGATACGTAAAGTATGCATCAGAAAGACTAACAGCCCAGAAGATATGCCTAACAGGAAGGTATAACATAAATCTGGCCTGAAAAATTCTGCTTGGCCCATAATCCATGGGAACACATCATGCTTCAATTTATTGAGATAAGCTTAATGACCAAATACATTGGTCCAAATTTACTTGCCATCAAACAATAGCTATGAGTAATAATGTTCCAGTAAAGCTCCTAGTCAATAGTGGAAGAATGTAGTAAGGTCATCAAGATAAGGCATTTTAGTGAATACTTCTCAAGTTCTCTGTATTGTTTCTAGAATCTTAGCAACAGAATGAGATCTATCTCTCACTGCCCTCACAAGGAAATTCTATAATCTCTTTACATGGTGATATTCTTGGGGGGGGGGTGCAATATTAGTGTTAAGAGACCTGAACTCAAACTTTACCTCCTTAAAATTTACCAATTTTGAGGAATTAACTTAAATCTGTTTTATCTTTGCAGCACATAAACATAGGGGTATGTATATGTGCATACATTATACACACACACACACACACACAAACACACACACACACCTGTGTGGCTATTAGAAAGTTAAAATTTAAAAACACAGGGAAACTGATCTGTACTAAGCAATTATTATACTCCACCCTTTATCTACCTTTATTCCAAGCCCCCAAATTGCACACTTACACACATACCACACACACACACACACACACACACACACTATATACATTCAAGGTTTGATATTTATTTGAATTCTCAACAACTGCCAATGGAACAATGAAGCCTTTACCTGTACAGGTGTGCTCCCTGAGGGTGGGACTTGTAAGCCGTTCCCTTGTGTATATCTTAGAGACCTAGCGGAACCTCTCAGCAGGTGTAAGATGGCTATCCATATACCAAAAGGGAATAAAAGAGGCAACAGTTTAAAATGTCTTGGCAAAAAAGAACTTAAGAATGTATCCAAAAATGCTCCATCTTGTGCATGTTAAGGGCTATTGACAGGGACTGTATTATGCATAAGAATACATAATACTACTCAATACATTTGAATGAAGCGGAAGTTTTGAGTCTGGCAGAAAAATGTTTTTAAGCTCCTTCAAGCGTCCATTCAGAGCATTTGGGGACTCCCAGGAAAACTATCCAGTTGGGGCTTGGATGGAAGTGAGGAGGCTAAGGACAGAATTACTAGGGAAAGTCTAGAAATAACTTCAAAGATGAGAACTTACATGTATGTTTAAAAGTCCAGAAGTACCAAACCTCTGTAGGGGGTAGGACAGGGATATAGATTCAGGAAAACTATCTCAAGTGAAGAAGTAACCCAAATGGAGCCAATGTGGTGTTATGGTCTTGAAGCCAGAAGACCTGAGTCTGGCCTTGACTCTGCCATTTTTAAGCCATGGTATCTCTGGCAATGATCCACCTGTTCTGGACCTCCATTTTCTCATCTGCCCCTCTTAAGAGTCAGCAGCATTAATTAACAAAGTGTGTGTAAAAGCATTACAATCTATAAAGTGCCATAAAATAAATAAAGGCTAATGTAAGTGAGAAATAAAAATTGTAAAGTAACACACTCCTTGTGTTAGGTAGCTGTGATGCTCAAATAATATGCATCCATATAATCCTTAGCAATCATAGCAGGCGTAACTATCTCTACAGTATTCAAAGTGTTTGACCTCCGGATAGCAATTGAAAATGAAAACACGCAAGGATAGAGGTGGGAAGATGTTCCTTTTCTTTAAAGTCAAACTCTGCTGCCCAGCTGTGAAGTGAAAACAAGGAGGATGACACCCAGTGGCAAGCAGGTGGCTACAAGCCTCCAGCCAGCCACTGGGCCTTGAATGGCCAGAAACAGTCAAATGGCACAAAGGTGGCATGGAAGTCTTAAAAAATTACTTCTCATTGCAATAAATTTTTTAAGAAGTCAATGAAATGACTTGAATTATCTGGATCAAAGCATAACTGGGTGGCTTCCAACATTTTTTTAAATGCAAATGCCTTATTAATAAACAAAAAGCAGGGAACTTGTACATGTTATTAACTACATTCTGTTTCCATTTAGTGAAAAGAGTTCTCAAATATGAATCTTCAAATTCCCTTTACAAGGCTGGGCTTGTAGCTCAGTGGTAGAGTGCTTGCCTAGCATGTATGACACACTGGGTTTGATCCCAAGCACCACATAAAAATAAATAAATAAAATAAAGGTATTATGTCCATCTACAGCTAAAAAAAAAAAAAAAAAGAAAACTTAAAAAAAAAATTCCACTCACATATCCCTGTCCTCCATTACCCTCCCCAACCATGTCCAGGGACCCACAGCCTCCAAATTGCAATCTGTTAATGCTTTCATAATTGTGAGAATTGGAACAGAGGCCATTTCTGCAGAAAACAGATGGAAGGTAAGGGAGAGGCTTACTCACTACAGAGTATCCCATTAGCAAATCTCCCAAGAATGACAGTCTTGTATAAGGATGGGTAGAAAATATGGAAACCATGAGCACTTTACTAAATTTAACCACAAAACTTTTACTCCCTGGGCTGAGTTAAAGGTAAACCAGGCTATCTATAAATGTCATGTCTATAAAATGTATTGCCCTTTCAAATTCCCCTCCCCGCTTGGGTGTTGACTCCCCGTCTTTCTTGGGCACTCCAAACCCTCCTATATTCCCTTTCCCTGCTGGGAAGATTTAAATATTATGAACACATATTGGCTGGCACCCACTCAGGTTAAAGTTTAACAGTGACGGTGCCATGTAATCAAGATGGATTGAAAGCCCCTGGAGTACAGTTGCATAATACTTGCTTCAGAACATACCTACATTATTTATATGTCCATTCATTCACCTAAGCAAACAAAATATTCTCACAGCTGTTCCAACCCACTAATAGAATGGTTTCTATTACCCTCCTTTGATTCTCTCCCCCGTAGTCCTGACTCCCTTCCCAGGAAGCTCAGTAGTACTGGTGGCTTCTCTCCCAAAAGACTGCTGTTGCCCAAGTCAGTGCCATGGCCCTACCATAATTCCAAATTAAAAGTTTCTCACACCCTGGACCCCTTGCTCTATATAACCAATCAGGTGCACCCCCAAAGCCAGACCTGTGTTCCCAATACCGATTATGGGAAAGGAAGAAGCATAAGAGGATGAGAACAAAAACCTGGAGAGACCCAAGGAGTGAGACAGACACACCGGCATGGAGCAGGCTACACAGGAGGTCGGTACACAAGAACAGGGCAGAGGAACAGAAGCAGGAAAGACAGTGGAGGGTTTTAATCCAATTGTTCTGTTTTAAGAATTATAGGTACTAAAATGGATATGTGTATGGCCTCAAATGACAGTAAAAAACAAGACTGAGCACCCAAAGCTTTTTCATATTTTACTAGAGAATTACTTCAGAGATGTATTATTAGTTAACATGTAATTTATAAACTGGTAATTCATACCCTACATGTACAAAATCATTTTACAAAAATGGTTTAAAAACTAGTAGATAATGTGTTCTCCTGGACTCTTCCTGGAAGGTGCATCTAGGGGGTGGGATCCACTGTGGAGTATTGGTGGTGGCCAGCACAGCTGTTGCAGCCAGTTCATCTGACACCATGTCCTCCTGCCACTTCTTCAATCTCAAGTTCACCACCTCTTGATTCTTCACCTTTTCTCTGTGGCCTTCTTCTCCCCTAGGATCCACCACTTCACAGGTGACCAAGCAGAATAAATGACTAACAGAAACACATCTCCGTACCTTTCTATATTGGATGAGAACAATTCTAGATCTCTGAGACATCAGAAATCTTATTTCCTATGGCCTTGTATCTCATAATACAACACTTTAAGCTTAAATAAATCTTCAACCAAAGTTCTCAGGTACTCCACTATACTCTGAGACATTTTTGTACTTAATCCTTCAAGTATCTGTATTATAATATTTAACCTTCATGATCAAACAACTAAGAAAACTGTCTTGCTACAGTGGTTTTACATTCCACATCATTAGGAGCTCTGCGAAGAAAATACAAAAAGGAAAAAAATTCGGCCCAATATTTAGCTGCAACATGTTCTTGTTATGTGCTACCAAGAAAAGTCTCTAGGCCAAAATCATTAAAATCAAATAATCAGTTCTTTCAAATGTCACCAAAAGATGCAGGTCATGCACCAGCCCAGAAATCCACTGTGATGTTGATATATAAAGGATTGTATTCCACAGAGAGCAACTTATAAGAACAACTCGTCAACCCATCTGTTCTCCAAACTCGTGACACCTGGTGTAGGAGCTTCATCCTAAAGACAAGAACAAATGTGAATGATTAAAAAAAGAATTTAACATATGTCTCCATTGCTTTTTGCCTTGCCCCAAAATGTGGCAAAAGTATTCTTACAAATTACCGCACTTGTTGGGTTTCCTACTGCAAAACAACTTTGTCTTTCCCATTCAAAATAGGAGACAGCAATAATAGCCATGTATTCACTTGTCAGACCCCACATAGGACACTGAGAACCAAAGAGTTGCTGCCCTCAGTAAGCCCCAGTCTACAGGACAAAAGGATTTACAAAGACCACTAACACAACAGGATGTAGGTCACCCACTCCTAAAAGGTCTTTGGATGAGCTTCAGAGGATCACTGAACCCTCCAACATTGTTGGGAAAGTTTTGTGTCTGTAGGTGGAGAAGGTACAGAGCTTTCCTATGTCTCCAAAAAAGGAAGGATATGAGTACAGGAGGATGAATGAATGAGCTCCTGAACTCAAATGGAAATCTGGGAAGGGGGGCGGTGTAGAGACTGCAAATTTCAGTCAGGCTTAAAAGAGGTGAGATTCACTAAAAAGGTAAGGAGAAGACACTCCAGGCAGAGTGACCACCTGGGTAAGGTGCACAGAAGCTCAAAAGAGCTGAGGAATGTGGGAGGAGTGGGCAGTGAATGGAATAATCAGTCTCTAGGAGTTTAGCAGTGAAAAGCAACAATAGGGACAGGGATTGAAACTAAGGGGGAAGAAACACAGTGTGATTTCATTTACAAAAAGTTGAAGAAGATGCAAAAGTGAACAACCATTTGTTCCCGAACATGAGAGAAAACAAAAACAAACAACAACAACAAAAAAAAAAAACAAGAAACAAAGCCAAAATAATTATCACGAACACAAATATTCAAAGAAGTGTCACCTGGGGCAGAGGTGGGTGTGAAGAGGGACGACATGGTTTTAGGGAGGCCACACAGGTCATGGGCATACATCAAGGGTAAGTATCAAGAATGTGCACACTTTTCAAATAATTTATAAGTATTATTTTGTAACTATTCAATAATTAATTTTTATAATGAAAAAAATTCACATCAATAGATAAAGACTGTAAAGACAGGAAAGTCAAAATAGCTCACTAGGTGACATTTGTTAAATGACAGATTTTAAAAGTGGGCAAGAAGCCCTTTAATACTATTCCAAAATCTAGGAGAAAAAATCTGAACAAAGAAATAAAAACTCCTCAATCAGAGCCACAAAAGGAATTGTCTTATTTGCCAGGATTCTTTGGTGAAAGGGCTAATTCCTAGGGCAGGAAAGAACAAAAATGAGGTTAGAATCTTTCACCTCCCCGGAATCCAGGGCAAAAAACTCTCAAAGACTGCCGTGATTCTGTCAAGAGGATTCAGGAGTCAGCTTGGAGAAGATCACACTGGACAAAGAGGAGACAACTTGAGTATCAAAAAGAACAATAATCTCATCCTGAAAGATGCCAGAGAACCATCTCATTATTCTGAAAAATGATAAATCAAGGCTTGGTTCTTTCCCTTTACTCTGCCTTCCCTATAAAACTGTACTCCAGCATACTCAAACAGATGAAGAAGGCAAGTCCTTCTCTGAAAAAAATTTAATAATTGAAGGAATAACAGAATTAAAGTGTTACAACCCCTGATTAAGTCACACATTTAGGCAACAGGCATCAGTGGTGCTGAAGCTCACTAGATGACAAACAGACGAGCAATCTCACAATTAGGGGACCAGGTTGACGATACCTGAACCCACAGATCAATCCTCCCATCATAAAAAGGAGGTAATACCATGGATAAAGTGTTCTTCCCCCAAACTAATATTCAGAATCAGTTCAAGTTTCCTGAAACCTAGAAAAATTCCCCACTTATAAGAAAATATACAGAGGTCACAGGAACATATTAAATTATATCACCAGAATGCAACTGGCAAAACCCACAATGTAGAAAATTCTACCGGAAAAAATGACCTTGTATGATAAACAAATAAATTATAAATTGTAAGGTATTAAGAGAAGGAGGAGGAGGAGGAGAGGGAGGAGAAGAGGGGGAGAGAGAACCTCTGGATTAAAAAAAAAAAAAAACATCCAAATGCAAAGTGGACCTTGTCTAGATATTGAACTGAACAAATCAATTGTTTTTTAAGTATTTATAAAATAATACTGAGAACAGATTGGCATTTGATGATACTAAGGAAGTACTGTTCCTTTTATTTTAGGTGTGATAATGGTCTTATAGTTCTTTAAAAAACAACTCTTTATATTTTGAGAATGTACAATGAAGTATTTACACCTAAGAGGCTATAACACCTGTAAATTTGTTTCTAAAGAACCCCAAAGGAGGAGGAAACAGAGGGGGACGAGCTGAGGCCATGAATTGACAACTGTCAAAGTGAGGATACCATGTACTCTTCTCCTGACTTTTGTTTTTGTCTGAAATTTTGGTTAATAAAAAGCCTTTAACAAAATTAACTGGCTTATCTGATCCAATTCAGCACAGTCCTACTGACAGGGACTGGGCCAGCAGGTCGCCAGGCACGTGAATCTAGGGCTTACCGTTCCACATTCACCTCGTTGCCCTGGTCTCTAGTGTGGAAGATCATCGTGTATTTACCCACTTCAGACTTTGGCCGTAGTATTTTCATTTTATGGAGCTCAACCCTAGAAAAATAACAGAGGAGATTTAAAAAAAAAAAAAAATCTATCCCATTTATCAACCACAGAGCACTTTAAAAAAAAAAAATCACCTGTGAAAATTCACATGAACAGCTTGATTGGGCATCAAAAAAAAAAAAAAAAGGCACAACACTTAAAATATTTCAGAGTTTCTTATAATAGTGGACCCTCATGCAATAAGCCCATGAAATAATGACACGGAACATTCACTACTGGGCACACAGGAAATGTATCAATTTACAGTTAATCATTAAAAAACAACAAACAAACAAAAACTATTTATTAAATAAATAGGGACCTGAAGAATAGAATCAAGTCTATCTTAGGATCCCTAATTAGTGTTACCTTGTTTTAACCAAGAAAGGAATGACTGTTAAAGCCACAAACCTAGGTTCAAATCTAGACCCTTTTATGTATAACCCCAGTAAGTCAGTTGACTGTTCCAGGTCTCAGCTTCATCATCTGTAAAATGATAGCCTCTCTATGGAGTTGATTTGAAAGACTCACATAATGTAATTCATATGGAACATGAGCTGCAAACTATAATGTTCATGTAAGAGCAAGAAAAGGTGGTGCTAAATAATTAGTAAATAATTCTCAACCCGAAGCACCAGGCACAGTAGCATATGTCTATAGACCCTGGGGCTTCAGGGTCCCGAGCTCAGGAGTTTGAAATCAGCCTGGGCAATAGAGTGAGACCCTCTCTCAGAACAAACAAAAACTCAACCAAGTTTTATGTTCAAGTCATTTTGGTTTATGCACAGCATTAGTTGAGAATCATTCTGAAAGCCATGATATTTTTTTCTTATTGAATGAAACCAAAACTTTGGGCTCCCCTCTACCTTGAAGCTGAGGAACAGCAGGAAAAGAGGCAGTGAGGGTATATAACCAGCTGGGCAGTGAAATGGATTTGGGGGAAAAATGGGTACTGGTTACCTCTAGCCCTTGCTTCTCTTGCCCTGAAATCTAGCAGGCACCCCCGTCCAGGTCATAAGCCATGATCACACACTTGCCCATGGGTAGGGCCACAGAGCCATTAGTCAGGGAATCTACCCCCGCTGCCAAAAACACACCAGAGGCCTTCAGCCTAGATATGGGAACAAGGCCAGCATGCAGACTCCAGCTTTTTCATATCAAAGCAATGGAAAATTTCTGATAGTCACACATCTATTAATTCAGAACCTCAGCTTAGAAATTTCCTTTCCAAGAGGCAACAGCAGGAGGGAAGGGGTCTCCTGTCAGCCAGCAAGGTCCCATGATTATAAGTCTAATATACTGGCTGCAGGCTCTTTAATAATTACTGATTTCTAGGAGGCAGGGAAACTTCTAACCATCAGGCCACAAAACCCAAGGTGAGAGAGGAGTCTAGACACCCTGAGCATATTCCCTATGAGCCCCCTAGAGCAGAAAGGGGTCTGAGGGAATCTGAGGGTAATTCCAACAGCCTGGAATCAATCCTGCAAGCCAGTCCATCAGCAGTCCCTGCAGCATGCAGGAGAGGAAAGACATTCCTGCCTACTACAGAGAGCAGGGTTCCTCAGAGGCTACTGATACTCTCTGCTCTGCACACTGAGAACTGTGTCAGGCTCCCCTGAGGTCTGAGAAAAAGCACAAGGCTTATAACAGGCCCTTCTCTACACTGCAGACTGCAAGTGTCGTACCCCTCATTCACTGTTGCAACCATTGATGAGGACTCAAAGCCCTCCACCAATATTTCTACAGCCCAAACAGGAATAAACCATCTTCCTTCACTTCTAAGATGCCCCTGGCAAAAAGCTTGGATTATCCTGCCCTCCCTCCGTGCTCTGTCAACCCTTAAGTGCAAATCTGCAGCCTCTTGCCCTTCTGGACTGGCATCTGTAGGAACTAAACATAAATGCAGACTTCCAGAGCCACCACTGATAGTAGAGCCCCTTGAAGGGGACCTTTCTCTGTTGTTCACCTGAGTCTGAGGTCATCGTCTTCGCCTCCCCATCCCCAGTAGTTGTTAGAGAATCCATTCACCTTGAAAAATTGCTGTCTGCTTAGGGCAGTAACACCCCCAAAATATCCACTGTAACGTAACCTGGAGTAAAAGAGAAGATAAAAGGTAAGAACATTAGTACAAAGCCCTTTTATTTCCCACAGATGCTTCAGAGGTCTTTGATTTCAGGGTGGGCCTTCTAGGAACACTCAGGTCCCACCCACTCCTGCTTGATGTCCACCGCCCAGCCTCCTGGCCTCCTATCATGCCTTCATTCCTCTGTCTAGACATGTGCTCACCTCTGCTCACTAAGCAAAGTGCCACCCACCAGTTATTCATACCTTTGTGTACAGAGCTCTGTAGAGATACCTAAATGTGCACCATAACATCAGATCTAGACAACAGATTTCATCTCATGCAATAACCCAGCAAACAATAATGGCTGCTAAGGGAACTCAGTTAAGAAGGATTCTGATGTTACATCCAGGCTCAGCATGAATGAGTGTCAGGATTTAGGAGGGGGGAAATATATATAAATTTTACTTTTACTCTTTCAGGGGACAAGTGGAGAGCAAAAGACAGTGTGTACCCACACGCTGTATGTACATACTCTGCAAATCTCCAACTCAGAGTCTGCTTCCTAGAGAACCCAACATACCCTGCTACCATCCCTAAAGTTTCTGGCTTGGGCAACTAGGTAGAAGATAACTGCCTTTTATGAAAATAGGGCACACAGAATGACAATTTGGCTTTGAGAGGAAGAGAGAAAACTATGTATTGGACAAATAGAAGTTGAGATAGCCCTGGAGCTTTTGCCAGTAGGCAAGGATACAGGGTAGAAGCTCACAAGAGAGCAGGTGGCTACAGTTTTGCTTTAGAAATAAGCTAGCAGCAGGTAGTGCTTGAGACAGAGGATCACCCAAAGACAAAGCAGTGTTGGGAAGAGCTTGAAGGGTGGAACTGCGGGCTGTGAACTCTGAAGAACCATTGGGAATACTGACAAGTAAAAGGCAAAGAGAGAAAACCCAGGAAGGAGACCAGAAGACAACAGTCAGTGAGCACCTTCCAGTCATGTAGGACTCATGTCTTATCAGTGGACAAATTAGCAAATCTGAGAATAAAAATAACCGTTAAGTATAACACTGTAACAAGTCAGAGAGGCAAATGAAGGCAACTCAGTAACTTGGCCATCCCTGAATAAAAAGATAAAACATGAAGGATTTCTAATTAATTCACTTCAATTCAAAAGTTCCAGGATCAAATAAATATTGATGTTTTTCCAGATAAGAAGAAAAGCCAAAAGGGAAAAAAAAACAATAAATACATAGACACTTGCCATCTAAAGTCAGGTATCAGAAAGCTAGTTTGCAGCTCACTTGTTTGTTTCTATGTTCTGCATACAGATGGAACCCTGCTTAGCTCATGATAAGAACAGACTCCAACCTAAAATTCTGGGAAATGGCATTTTTGCAACCTAAAATAAACAAAAGGAAATGAAGGGCTAAGAAGGTGGCTGTTATTGACACTTACTAGCATTGACTATAGCCATGGTTATCAGACTCTGTCTGGCTGAGAAGGGGTTCTTAACTACTTGAAGCCGGCAGCTTCATCAGGACCCTGTTAGTAGAACCACCACCCAGGCATAACCTGCCAGGCACCAAGAAGCAAACCGGCATTGATGCTTTGGAAGGAATCTGTCACAACCACGGTCTACCATGTGCAAGGTGGTTGGTTAAGCATGGTGATACATTAGCCCTCCAAGAGTTTATAATCCAGCAAGAGAGGTGAGTGTGACAAGGGTTTTGAGAAAGAGTTACTACTACATTAGAAAGATTCAGACAGAAAAAAATAGGGGATGTCCTGGTGGCCAGAACTCCCTGAGGAAAGCACAGGAGGGAGAAGCACAGTTTCCTGAGGTCCACCTGAGACAAGCTTAGGTGGAGTGGGGAAGAGCAGAAGGAGACGGGGGAGAAAGGGTAAGGATCTCTTGGTTTTGCAGTTTCCTGTTAAAGTGGCAACTGTCTCCATGTTTATTGATCTTTGCTTTTGTTTTTTCTTCTTATATGAAAAAGTATAAATATTTAATTGAGGCTACAACAGGCTTATGTATTTTTAAAGGGCTATAAAGGCCCAGGGTGAGGAAAATGTAGTCATAAAATAACAGTAGAGTCCTTATAGATAGCAGGCAGGTGCCAAAGGAATACTTGGCAGTAAAATTTGCCAAAGGCTAGTCCAGGGTTTATTTCTGGCTTGATCAGATTCTGTGACACTTGGGGCAAGTTACCTTAACTTCTTCCCTTTACATGGGTGCAAGGGAAGCCACTTCTATATGCTTACCAGGCTGTTAGAACGGTTAAGTATGTAATTTAAGCTCTGTGGTGCAGTGACACACACTTCCCAACAGGGGGCAGACACTTGGTTGCCTGCAGGCAGACTTGCCAGGCATCAGTGAGTGGGATATTCCCCCAGGATAGCAAAGGTTAGGTAGAGGGGAAGGAGTAACCTCCTATACTGCTTCCTATACCTCTCCCTAACCACAAAAATGAAGTACTTCACATGATACAATAAGAAAAAAATCTAAATGACAAACTAGAACCAGAGAAGAAACTAAATCAGAATAGAAGATTAAGAAACACAGGACTGAGGATATAGCTCAGGGTAGAGAATTTGCCTAGCATGTGAGAGGCCCAGCACCACACCCACAGGAAATACGTCAGAACTTTGACCTGCAAATAAAATTTTTATTTTCTAAAAGAGGGCTAAGATTTGGCTCAGAGCTTCTTGCATCCAGACCAAATGGGGGACACATTCAATTACCTGATTTACATTAAGAAAACCTGTCAGTTATAGGGAAACAAAGGTTTTCTGATTTAAAAAAAAAAAAAGTCTGGCCAGGTACAATAGCAAGTTAAACAACAAGAGTCACACACTGGACTTTGTCTTAGAGTATGTAGCATCTGATGGAATCCATGATAAGTCAACCTCAGTTCCCAGCAGGATTGCTCAAGAACTCAGCTTCTTTAATGTTCAGCTTAATACAAAAACACAATTTAGAATCCCAACCCAAGGCTCCTCTGTTAGGGTTTGGATATGAGGTGTCCCCCAAAAGCTCCTGTTAATGCAAGAATATTCAAAGGTGAAATGATTAAATTGAGAGAGCTATAACCTAGTTTGAATGGACTGTCTGGGTGGTAACTCTAGGCAGGTGGGACACGGCTAGAGGAAGTGGGTCTCTAGAGCCAAGCCCTGGAAGGGTGCAGATTCCCTGTGGCTCCTTCTCTCCTCTCTGGCTCTCTGCTTCCTGACCCTATTCCCCTGATCCTCCATGAGCACAGCAGCTTTCCTCCACTGGGCCCTTCCCATATGTTGTGCTGCCTCACCTTGGAACCAGAACAATGGAGTCAGTTGTCTATGAACTGAAACCATAAGCCCCAAATACATTTTTTTCTCCTTTAAGTTGTCCTTTGCAGGTGTTTTAGTCACAGTGATAAAAAGACTAACTAAAAAACTAACCTTAAACAATCCTGTGATTGTTCAGGAAAAAACTGGGTGATGGAAAGTTTAAGGTTATCATCTCTGGCAATTGTCTGGGGTAAGATCTTCAGTATTTAAGCAGCAATATCACATTAATTCTACATAATAAGTGAACAGATGGTGACATGCTTCTGGGGTGAGGGGGAGGCCCAGCTATGACATGCTGCTTTTCTTCAAAGCAAAACAAAACTTTTATATACTAAGATTCAGAAATAAAGATCAAGTTCCTCAAAAGAGAAAAATCTTGTGATTCTCTCCCTGCACTCTGGCCCTGCTGCCCCTACCCCATATGGCACATGGCACCTCTTCCCTAGTGTCTTCCCTCCTGCCTTGCTCCAACCAAAACATTAAAGACCAGTTGAACTGAGCGACTTCCTGTCATTCCTCAGCTGTAACCATATTTCAACAGCTCCCCCACTGCTTCCACAGGAAATTCAAATTTCTTATCAGACTAAGCAAGGCCTACATCTCTTGCCTCTCCTCCTAGTCATTCATTCTAGAATACTAGCAAACTCCTGGTATTTCCTCCAATGCTGGACCATGCTCTCTGCTCTCTGGCATGTCTGGAACCCTGCTGGAAGCTCCTATTGATTCTACCAGATTCATGGGCCACAGTCCTGGGAAAAGCTTAAGACCCTTCCTTGGGTTCTTAAAAACACTGTGCTCTCACTCTAGGTGTTGTTTCTATCCCAGGGATTAGCTAACACAGGGATTGGGCAAGGTCAGCTATGGTCACCATTACTAAAGATTGCTCTTAAGTGGTCCAAAGTAAGAGAGCTCGGCTGGAAAAACAACATGGAAGCCAAGACCGAATGAGGCATCAGGAGATCCCTTTTCCACTTCACACTCACTCCCATCAGGGCTGGAGCAGCGTGTATACAATTAAGTAAGCACAGGGTTTCATTTGTAGAGAAATTTTCTTGGTTACTGTTGCCCCTGGTTGGGCTTGAATAGGAGCTGGTATAAAATAAGGTTGAAAAGCAGCTCCACCCCTTCTGGGGAGGGATGAAGAGATGTAGCACCTTGCTACATCTTCCCATAGTGGCTTTGAGAGAAAGGAACTTGTTCTAGGTGTCCTGGGCTCAGCCTCAGTGGATATGCCTTTTCCCACCTTTCCTCAGAAGTCTAGAAAGTAGCAGCAGCTTGGAAAGAGATGTCCTGTCTCACAAAGAGACCTCAGAGCTGGCCTAAGGGTCACCATCCTGCTGCCTCCTAAAGGGAGAAGTCAGGGATTAACGGATAAACTGCCAGAGGACATAAACTCATGGGGAACAGCTTTTAAGGTCCCACTGGGGTGAGCTGCCACCATTTGCAGCACTTATATTATATTCTCTCCTGCACTGTCCCTCTTGTCTCTGTGATCCTCTGTCAAGGTTGTTATTGGATTTTTTTTCCTTATTCTGATTCCCATTTTGTACTTTAGAGGAAAATGGACCATTTTTTCCTATTTCTTGTCTTCCAATGATGGTCAGATGCTGTGTTCCACACAACCTTAACTACCACGGGGCAAGACTCAACCTCAGCGATCCACAGGCAGAGCCACCTACCTGTACCCAGTGCTGTTCCTGCCAACCACCAGATGTTTGGGCTGATCCTCACACATGTAAAGGTTATAGTCATTCTCAGGCACCAGGTCCACATCATGAAAGATAAAGCAGTCCCAGTTTTCTTCCTTGAGAGCTTCTAAATAGCCCACATTCAAGAGTTTGGCTCGATTAAACTTTTTAGTTCCAGCCTATAAATAAGGGATATTAAAACATGAAAATCTCCTGGAATAAGGTTTCCTATTGTTCCCCTCTCCCGCTCCAATTCAGGAGTTGGTATTTTTCTTGTTAACACACAAAACTATACTTATAACATTAAGATCTGACAGAATAAATGTGATGACAATAAAGGACCACTGTTTTTTTTTTTTCTTTATGTTTCACACATACTCGTATTCTGTAGCTTAAAAACACTCTGAAAAGTTGTCCATGGTGGCACAGAGCTTCAGTCTAGCAGTGAAGAGTTCTGGAGATGGGCTGCCTGCACAATAGTGAATATTCCTAACACCAATGAACAGCCTCCTTAAAATGGATGAGAGGGCAAGAATAAATAAAAGTGAAAAGAAATGGCTGACATGGTAAATCTTATATGTTTTGTCACAAGGAAAATTCTTTAATATAGTTTCAAAATATAAATAATTCAAATAATAATGTATTGTACATCTAAAATTTATTAAAGGAATAGTCTTGTGTTAAGTGTTCTTATTACAATAAAATACTTTTAAAAACTCAAAATTCTCAAAAATATTTTTATTTATTCCATTTAAAACTACAAAACCTCAGACAAACTAGTCACGCCAATTAAAGGCTAAAGGATATAAAAACATAAAAAGCTCCTAGTTACTGCTTCACTGTTAACTCTTGGCTGATCCCAATCTTACCCACTATGAGGAATCAACACTAAGCTTCCAAGAGATTTAGCTAATAGCTTGCCAGAAAGGATCAAGAAGTCAGGACCTATAAACTGAAAAGGTTACTGCAAATATTTCTAATCTATTTAAAAGTTTCTTGGAATTACTATATGAAAATCCTGTTTTAATACTAATGACAGAGGCTAATCTTCATGGTGAGTGGCCTTATAGAAAGAGAGTCAAGATTTGTCACTGAGTAAAAAGTTTGACCTTTGGTAAGATCACCAAAGCTATGGTATGAAATATTAACAGTTAATGCTATTTAATATAGTTTAACTGTATTAACTATTAATATTTCAGTATTAACTTTTTTGCAGTATTAACTTTTTCACAGCTAATTGGATCAAATATATTCTAATTTGATAAATAGTTTATCACAAAATAAGTGCCAGCCATTCTCGGAAGTTCCCAGAGCATTTTCCTGAAAACAATTATACAAATCAAACGTGTTTTCATTCATAAAAATAATGTTACACCTCTTGGCTGCCATCCTAAGAACTCAGAATTAAATAAATTAGTTTTGGCCAAAAATGTTAAGAATAAAAATAATTTTAAAAGAAAACAATTGTAAAAGTTTGGTTAAAGTCCTTAAACATGTACATGGATGTACTAAAGAAGCACACTAACCTTCTAGAGCTCCAGTTGTTATCACAAAGAATACAGTGCACAGCTAATTCTCTGAGCTATCAAAAGTTCTACCTCAAACAAATATCACCAGCTGCAACCAATATTAAGTAAGTTGCTAATGATTTTGCATGCATTCTTAGATTTTGTAAGGGTTTGAAGGAGCATCATTTGGATAGCCCAGGATTGATTCTAAAAAGCATAAACATGGATATTTAAACTGATATTTTATTTTCTTTTACGAAATTTTAATATCATACAGGCATCTTAAATCAATCACTCCACTGATCTCAGAGGTAAACTCTTTAAAAGTAGCCCACAGTTACATGTTTTTCCTGCTAAATGATGCTTCTTGAAGCCAAATACGTAAGTCAAGAATTTTGAAATTAAACATATGTGTCTGACAAAATAAATAGTGGCAAAGTAAAAAACAAAAATGTGAAGAGTCACAGAACTGAGGGCTATTTACATGTGGCACTCTATCAAAGTTCTCTGTCTAGATCTCCACTGAATAGCCACACTTAATAATGGAAAGTCGAGCATCTCATCATGTAGTATATAACAAATGCAGAAGGAAACATCATGAAGGACCAGTAAGCCTCAGGGAAATCTTAGGGTAGGTGTTGGCTAAATAGGAAGAGCTCACAAGAACAGGCTTCATCCAGAGGTTCATTTTAGGGCAGTAAAATATCCCAGAATGTGGTCTCCAATTCTTGGGATAAGAATTTCCTCTATTGCTTTCAAGAAGATGTGAAGTAAGAGAACTCTCCTTTGATAATAGTTTGATGACAGTTTACCCAAGACAGTCAATGGGATCAAATGGCCAAAGCCCTTAAATGGGGGAGAAGCCCACAGGCAGGGCCTGGGGCAGACACACACCACCCCACTCACCTGGTGGATGATGTAGATGCCATACTCCAGCTGCTGTCTCTGCAGGAAGGGATGAAGGTGTTCCAACAGGTACATCAGGTGTTTCTCTCGGTTCCGGTGGGGAATGAGGATGGCGACCCGCTGAAGAGCTTTACACTCCTCAGGGCGATACCGGCCTCTGTGCACCTTGGGGTTTTTAGCCTGTACTTCTTCTAAAGTGAGATCTGGTTTGAAAATAAGCTTGCTCTGGCCTCCTACAATAAACACAGGACACAGATCATAACAGAAGCTACCTCACAAAGTGCCAAAAGGCTTACATGAGATAACACAGGAGAATAGCTCAGGCTGCTGCCTGGCGCCCAGTGAGCACTCTGAGTATTCGCTCATACTAGTACAATTTTAAAGTCTCATTCAATCAAGAACTATAACCACAGAATCACAGGACAAGAAGAACTGGCTACAAATGCTCATCAATTCTGCTCTATGATCCACTGAAAGTAGGAAATGGAGACTGTGCTGGTGACCCAAGTGATGAGCAAAGGGTTGAGCTACAGTGAGTGACTCTTCAAATATGCTCTATCTTCTTCTCCTTTTCAAAATTCCAGAAGGAAGGTGAAATCTCTTGAAAATCAAGAGCATTACACAAAATCAAGCCCTTGGACAAAGCCTCATGTCCACTTCTTGCCTAAACCCCCTGAAGGCAGAGCACTGGAAAGAAGTAGAAAGCAGCCCCTCCTCCAGGCCCAGTGGTGACTGGTATATGCCACACTGCAACAATCCTCCGTCTGTGCCACCAGAGCAGACATTTCCAATCAAGCACAGCATTTGTTCAGTGAGTCTAGAAACGACTTGATCAGATGAAACCTAAGGCCATCCATGGTAACCAATTCTGTGCCAGTTTTCAAATATCAGGCTGAGGTAGCCAACTCTCCTCATTTGACCTGAATTAACAAGATCTATATACAGACTGGTAAGAGAGGAGGCAGAGTTCTACTTAGGGAACTGTGATAAGGTCCACTTGCAGAGCCACCTTTAAAACAACAACAAAAACAAAAACAATCCACATATACTGGTCAGACTGTAAAACCTCAATAAATTTGAAAGTTGTACCATCTCTCTCTGAGCAAAGCAGTCACTGGCCCTTCCTATGTCTCAGTCACCACGCCTTGCTGCTCTGACTGTCCCCGATGTTGGTCATGATGGTTAGGTCAGGCTCCACTATCTAACAGTGCCTTAGGGTTCTACCCAACAGCACTCAGATAAGTAATAGACTCAAGACAACCAAAAGAATTTCTGACCCACAAGAACCTTCCTGAAGAGTCTGCATATGAGACAAAGAGTCAGCAGTCAGTCACACCCTAAAAGTAAATAATAAGCAGCAGAGTTACATGAGACACACTATAGGAGCTGCCCACAGCTACTGAGCTGCCCAGGGTTGAAGGGGTGGCCACTGAAATGGCTTCCCATGTGGCCTGTTAATAAACCCCATCATTACCTCACCATGCCTCTGTTCTTGCACCTTAAAAGAGCTTCATGTGGCTGGCTTGATGTCACTGGTCCCTTGATGTCACTTGCTCACCTTCTCACTGTGTAACTTTCATGTGCCCTTTCAGTATCCACTTTCACTTAGTCCCTCTCGGTTTCCCTACCAGTTCCCCAGAGCATCTTCTTCAGTTCTCTCCTTTCCTAGGTTGCAAAGGGACCATTTTAAGACATTGCTGTTTATGTCACCCTCTTAATCCAGTACTTGTTCCATTTGTGTCAATGCTCATCTCTTCTTTATGTAAGACTTTACTGCTTAAATACATTGAGTAGATTCATATTTTAGTAATTCATTTTCATATCTCAGTCTGTGTAATTTGTAAATGGAACATACATCAAGAATAACACTTTGGGGGCTGGGGCCTTGGCTCAGTGATAGAGCACTTGCCTCGCATGATGAGGCCCTGGGTTCGATCCTTAGCACCACATAAAGATAAATGAATAGGGGGCTGGGGTTGTGGCTCAGTGGCAGAGCACTTGCCTAGCATGTGCAAGGCCCTGGGTTCAATCTTCAGCACCACATAAAAATAAATAAAATAAAGGTATTATGCCAAACTACAACTAAAAAATAAATATTGGGGCTGGGGATGTGGCTCAAGCGGTACGCGCTCGCCTGGCATGCGTGCGGCCCCGGTTTGATCCTCAGCACCACATACAAACAAAGATGTTGTGTACGCCGAGAACTAAAAAATAAATATTAAAAAAAAAATTCTCTCTCTCTCTCTAAAAATAAATAAATAAATAAATAAATATTTTAAAATATATATATAAGTAAATAAATAGGGCTAGGGATATAGCTCAGTTGGTTGAGTGTTTGTTTGCCTAGCATGCACAAGGCCCTGGTTCAATCCCCAGCACCACTACCAAAAATAAATTAATTAATTAATTAATAAAATAAAGGCACTGTGTCCATCTACAACTAAAAAATATATATTAAAAAAAATGACAACACGTTGGTTTTTTCCATGACTAAAGGGAAGTAACAAATCAATCTGAATACAAGACAGTGATTCAATTGAAATGAAGATGGAGGGACTGAATACCTGTCTCCCCTCTTAAGTTCATGTGTTGAAGACTTAATCCCCAATGTGATGGTATTTGGAGGTGAAGCCTCTAAGAGGCAACTAGGTTCAGATGAGGTCATAAGAATGTAGCCTCCTTGTTGGAATTAATACCATTCTGAAAAGAACAGGAAATCTGGATCTCAATCTGTGTATAGTGTGTGTGTGCATCCACTTGTGTGTGTGTGTGTGCGCGCATGCATTTGCAGACCAATGAAAGGCCATGCAAGAACATAATCAGAAGACCACCCTCACTAAAAATCAACTGTGCTAGACCCTAATACTGAACTTCCAAAAAGCCTCCAGAACTGTGAAAATTAAATTCATGGGATTTTGTTACAGCAACCCAAGCACACAGACTAAGACAGAGGGTCTGACACTTTTTTTTTTTCTTTTTAAATACCAGGGATTGAACCCAGGGTCACTTTACCACTGAGCCATTTCCTCAGCCCTATCTATCTATTTATTTATTTATTTTTCCATATATTTTTTGTAGTTGTAGATGGATAGAATACCTTTATTTTATTTATTTATCTGTTTTTTATGTGGTGCTGAGGATCAAACCCAGGGCCTTACAGGTGCTAGGCAAACACTCTAACCACTGAGCTACAACCCCAGCCCTCAGCCCTTTTTTAAAGTATATTTTATTTAGAGAGAGGTTCTCACTAAATTGCTTAGGGCCTCGACAAGTTTCTGAGGCTGGCTTTGAACTCATGATCCTCTGCCTCAGCCCCCCAAGCTGCTGGGATCACAGGTGCCCACGGGTCCTCTGCAGGCTCATTTGCAGCTAAGAACAATGAGACCCTAAGAGCCCTAGGCCACCCCACAGAGAGTTCTTTAAATATATGTACAGAGTCAGAACCACACCACAGGCCAGGGAGGGAACTGGACTGCAGAAATATAAAGGATCACTGGGACTACATCCTGCTGGCTCACCACAGAACAACAAGCACAAGCACAATGGGGCACACAGGGACATAAGAGTAGCTCTGGCTAGGACAGTCCCAGAAGTCTTTGTGGAACAGGAGAAATCTAAACTGGATTTCTGATGGCTAAATAGGAATCTACCAGGCAGACAAGGATGGAGGAAAGGCATTTTCAAAAAAGAACACAATACAAGTAAAGGTTCAGAGGAAGTGTCTGGAGAACTCGAAGCACTTTGAAGGTCTGTAGGATGAAGACATGTGAGAAATATCACTGAGTGAGGTTTTTTCCTCTCAAAGTTATTGTGTTCACTAAAACCAATTTACTATGCATTTAAGTTGAAAGTCAAGACATCAAAGGGAAATCAAAACACACATGACATTTAAGAATAAACACTAAGGATAACATTGAAAAACTTATTTCCTGCTCCTAGGCTCCATAACTTTTGGGTCAAAAAGATGTGACACCATAGAGGCGCGAGTGTGCCTGCATTTCTTCACTTACTCGTCTGTGAGAAGAACATGCCCAGGCTAGCCCACTGGTCTCAGGAGAAGGATGAAAGACCCATGGAGCCACGCCACCGCCCAAATCAACGAACTGTATTATTATATGCAACTGAGACTTTTGTGGCCGGAAAATAAAATAGGGTATGTTCACATAATGGAATACCACACATCAGTGAGAATGAACAAACTATAACCACAAACACCCATGTAAAAAGATCTTACAAAAATTATGTTAAGCAACAGAAGTCAAACACAAAAGAGTACACATAATGTAGCACCTCAATTTGTAAAGTTCAAAAACAGGAAAAATATCATGAATAGTGTTAGAATCTTGAAGCAAGTTAGTGATTGAAAGAAGCATGGAAACTTTTGGGAATTTTAAGAAGATTCCATTTCTTCAACTAGGAGTGGTAGTATATGCCTATAATCCCAACTACTCAAGAAGCTGAGGCAGGAGAATTGTAAGTTTGAGGCCAGCCTGGACAATTAAGCAAGGTCCTGTCACAAAATAAGATTTGTAAAAAGGGCTGGGGGTAGGTCAGAGGCAGAGCACCCCTGGGTTCATTCACCAGTGATAAGGAACAGATAAGTGCAATTGATGGGAACATGAGGTTAAGGGAATAATTCTATAAAATGGGCCCACTGTACTGACCTCCACATGCTTTCTTTTCCAAGAAACCTGCAGCCCTGCCTGGCTTAAGTAGACAGGATATGTCACATTCCTCAGCAAACTACCTGGTATCTGCAGGAGAAATGCAGGCCTGAAATAATGTTGATAAGAGGTATCCAAGTTACCCAGAAGGGGGAGATTTTTATGACCCTTTTCTTAGAAAAATTTATGGTTAAGAATCCAATTAGAACTAATCAGTATGGGTCAAGGTGACCTAGAGTTGTCATGGCAGTGGGGACTTAAAAGTCTGATATTATCCTGCTGACAGTCAAAAATCAAGAGGCTAAAAAAGAAACCTAATTTCAGAAGCAAAAAAAAAAAATCAAGAGGCAGACCCAAGCAGGAAGCTTCTCTGGGATCCCCAATAAAACTAGAGTGCAGGGGAGGCCCACTGTCCCTCTCCTCTCTGAGAGGACCCACTCTCTCCCTTGAAAGTGTCTCCTATCCCTTTTCCTATCCCTTCAATAAACTCATGCCTGTTACTCTGAGTGACATGTCTGAAATCTTTCTGACTCGATTGCAAGGATTGGGGTTGGGGCTGGGGTGTGTATTCATACTGCCTCAATTTCCTGGAAGGCCCAAACCTGTAACATTAGTATCAAGAAAGAAAAAAAGATTCAATTTATTAACTTACATGCAGGTTACAGAGGTATCTTCATTTTGTGAAACTTAACCAAGTACACATCTGTTCTTATACTTTTCTATATATCCTTTGGAGCTAAAATAAAAATTTTACAAAGTACTTGTAAAAACGAAAAAAAGGAAACACTTACTGAGGTCTGGAGATATATAAGGACAGTTGTCAAGTTCTGCTTTTTTCATGGAGGCTTCATTAGTCAGAGTTTCTTCCTTCCCCAAAGCTATGGCCTTAAAATTAGCCATGAAATCCTTTGCTTTGGGAATCTCTTGAATAGCACCCACAAAGTAGTTACTGGTGGCCCATCCAACCACAGTCAGGCATAAGGTAAAAAGCAACAGTAACCGTAACTTGTAGGAAAGGTGGAAATGCAGGTTGAAGCCCATGTCTTTAATTTTATGAGTGATATGTATCTTTCTGCTTTGATCCAGTTGAGGAAGCTTCAAGTGAAATTTTTCCGATCTGACTGCAAACTAAGGACAACAAAAGATGCAATGGCTGCTTCTGCCCATTAGTTCTGCTCCAATGATCTATAAAAGGCAATCACAAAAGACATGTTGCTTTGAATGGAAATCCCATCCTGAAATGATTCACTTCAGCACAAACTAAACCCATCCCCAATGGACCTTGACTACAGTATCAGATTTTAGAGATAGAAGGCTTCAAACATCTAGACATTACTGGATTATTGCCCAGGCTGTCACCCAAGAAGAGAAGCCACATCCAGATGTTATACAGAACAAAATGGTAAAAGACAGAAGGGGGAATGGCATCATTTCTGAGCTGGGGACAGCCTAAATTACAGCCCAAGTGGCTCTCTTCCTTAGTTGCTCCTTCCTGGCACAGCCTTTAGGGTTCACAAAATGTAAAAACTTGTATGGAAACATATTTGGACCCTGTTAGATCTCCCAAAGTCTCGTGTGTTGAAGGCTTGATCCCCAGTGTTCAGAGGTGTGGCCTCTGGGAATTTCTCTAAACACAATGTTATAAATGGACCTCTAATCTCATCAGTAGATGAAATGGATCAATGGATTCATATTCGATGACATTATTGGGTGATGGTAGAAACCTTGGGAGGTGGGGTCAGGTTGGAGGAGATGGGTCACTGGGGGCATGCCCTAAAACGCTATATCTTGTACCCAGCCCCCTTCCCCTCTCAATAACGCTCCCCTTGCCATAGCTACCCCCTGCTTCCCAGCGGCCATGAGGTGAGCAGCTTTCTTCAGGCCCAGCTAATAGTCTGCAGCCTCTGAAATTGTGAGCCAAAATAAATATTTCTTCTGTTAAGTTGATTTTCTCAGGTGTTTTGTCACAGAAACAGAAAGCTAACACAAACTCAATAAGAAAATAAAGAAAAATACCAATGTTCTTTTGCCTTGTGGGCTAGAAAAGCTTAATAATAGGAAATGAATGTTATATTCTCAATGAGGCACTGGAATAGGGCCCACCCCCCAGTGTAGAGTTGGATCTAAGGCAAGAAACCTAAGGGAGTCCCAACACAGGAGGTCAATAAGAAAAACAGGTAGAACTACAATGTGGTATTTTAGATCAGGGGTTTGGATTTAGACAGAAACTATAGCTCTACCACATATCAGCCACATAATCTTGGGTCAGTCACTTAACCAAGCCTTAGTTTCCTTACCTGTAAAATGGGGATCAAAATAAAGAAACCTATCTAGGAAAACTATTTATTTGTATTATATATTCCCATGGTTTGGATGTGGTTTGCTCCCAGGGTTCATGTGTTAGAAACATAATCCCCCGTGTGACAATCTCGAGAGACAATGGGACCTTTAAGAAGTAGAACCAGACAAGAGTTGGTGAGATCACTGGGGGCACTGCCCTCGGAAGGGATTAGGTAGTTCTCATGGGACCCATTTCTTTAAACACAATGTTATAAATGGACCTTGAAAGAGCATGTTTACCCAGGAAGTAATTAAAAAGTATGGCCTGTGTTTAGGCCCTATGAAGGCATCACAAGAAGTAAATGGTGAAGGCAATAACAGCTAATGAGAAGAGCCATTGATTTGTGCATTTACTTGTACCATCATACACTGTGGTTAAATCACTTGTATAAATTCTCAATTCAACCTTGAGACATAGGTTTGCCTTATTTTATAGATGAGAAAACAAAGGTTTGGAGAGAATAATCAACTTCCCTAAGACCACATCAACTAATTAAGGGATAAAGCTGGGGCTCGAGCTCAGGTGCTCAGTTCCAAAGGCCGCGCTTCTGCCACATCCTGAATTCACACGGACACTTTCTCTATTCTCCCCTGATGTCGAGGTGGGCCCAATATATACAATATGCAAGTTCCTGCAGTGGATCCCCCTACCTCTCCACATCCTCCTGTCCCTTTCCTTGGACCTGTCTGTTCAGATGCCTTCCTAGAGGTTTCTCTTCCCTGCAGATGACAGTAAGTCATTAGGTTCCTGGGACAAATCAGACAACTTCTTATGCACTTAATTACAGGAAGTTTAAATACAGGGTTGTTGGGTTTTTTTGGTTTTTTTTTTTTTTTTTTTATAAAAACCTCTTGAATAATTTTGCCCCAGGAACATTGCTTTTCTAAGAGCTATTTATGGAGACACAGTCCCCTGAAAGAATCATTGAGTTGAAGGAATTTATGATCATACTGTTACTGTTTTAGTCAGCTTTTTCACTGTTGTGATAAAATTGGACCCAACCAGACAATTGTAGAGGAGGAAAGGTCTATTTAGGGGCTCACAGTTTTTGAGGTCCTCATCCATAGACAACAGACTCCATTCCTTGGGGCTCAAGGTGAGGCAGGATCACTATGGCAGAAGAGTGTAGCAGAGGGAACCAGCTCACATGATGATTAGAAAGCAGAGAGAGAGGTCTCCACTTGACAGATACAAAATATATATCCCATAGCCACGCCCCCAATGAACCATTTTTCTCTAGCCATACCCCACCTGCATCCAGTTACCACTCAGTTCATCCCATCAGGGATTAATTCACTGACTGGGTTAAGGCTATAACCCAATCATTTCTCCTCCAAACCTTGCACTGTCTCACACAGGAGCTTTTGGGGGACACCACATCCAAACCATAACAGTTACTATCATGTTAAAAGCAAGAAGGACCATAAAGAACACATGTCCAGCTCCCTCATTTTGTAGAGGGGGAGGCATGGCTTAGAGATTGAAAAACCTATCCTAGGCAAAGAGTATATCAGAAATGTCTACACCTTTTACCCAATTTTGCTATGAACTAAAAACTGTTTTAAAAAAATTTTTTTAAACCTACCCTAAAAGTAAAGAGCTATGAATAATCATAAACTAATATTGCTGAACTGCAGGCTATGAAATTTGTTCAAAAACAAGGCACTTATTCTAAAAGCAAGGAGTCATTATGAGCAATTGCTGATCCTACTTCTTGAGACTACATCTGACCCCAGTTAAGAATAATCAGCTACCTCTTTTTATAAGCCTAAGTGTCCTTCACGAAACTAAATGTATGAAAAGCCAGCATGAAGGAAGTTCAAGAGCGAGATTGCCTTGGTTTCTGTGAGTAAACAGAGGTGCAAAGACACTGTTCTAGTGTCTCCCCAGAGAGATCTCCACCCTCCTCCCCTGCTTATGGGCTAAGCGACTGGGGGTTACCACTCAGTATGTTTCCCTACCCATAAAATGAACTCTCACTACAAGCCCCAGAGCTATTTTCTATAAACGTGGCTGTATAACCAATGTGATCCCGCAATTTGTACATGTGGGAAAAATAAGAATTCATACCCCATTTGAATCAAATGTATGATATATGATATGTCAAGATCATTGTAATGTTTTGAGCAACTAATTAAAAAAAAAAAAAAAAAAAACTGTCCCGAATGTCAGGGGGAATCATGACTGCAGAGAAAAAAATTCAGGCAACATAAGTTATTTTAGGGCAACACTCACCACCCTTTTCCTCTCTAGAAGTCTGCCCTAGAGTTAGTTGGAAATCATCCTGCTTTTGCATTTTTTGTCTTTCCTTCCCTTAATTCAGGCAGTCTTTTCTGAGTGCCTGCTGTCTTTAAGCACAGGGTAGGTACCAAGGGGACAGAAAGGGAAGCAGAGCATAGTTTTTTGTGCTAATAGTTTACTTCAATCTTTTCCAGATCAATCCATTTGTTTTCTAACTATGCCAGCCCCACTCCCACTTGAAAGCACGGGGAATACATGAAACAAGACTGGAAAAATATTGAGAAGTACTGAAGGTACCATAGGAGACAGGAAGGACACCAAGCGTCAACTCCACAAATATTTACTAAGCACTCATGCATCAGTGCAAAAGGGTGTGGTCTTCATTCAGCAACTGAGAGCACCGAAACCAGCATTCCAATGTCTATGTCAATCTCATCAGTCTGCAGATACAGGGTGTCTGAGTGGGCATGATGGCCCAGGCACATGGTATTCCCCTGAGACTCCCTGGGGCACCAGTGCTACTCCTTACCCTTGCAGAATTCCTGGGAGCTGATTATTTGCACACTCATTGTCCTACCTTCCTTAGGCCTCTGGTGTTCACTGTCCCAATTATAGCTCCTTAGAAGGCTTCTGAGTGATCACTGCCTGATCCTTATGCACCCCTTGGGCGGTGGACAGGATGGATATGGTGACAGCTATTTACATGTACAAGTCACTATACTCAAAAGACTGAGCTCCAAAGGGCCCTAACTAGAAGCATTTAAGCAATAAAATAATGGTGGCACTGTATTGTAGCCCAAGAATAAAATGACCATTCATGAGTCAGTACTAATACAAATTATCACAAAATAAATGAACAGGAAAGAAAGGGCAGCTGTTCCTTACAGGAAACTTTCAGTTAATAAGGAAGTGGGAAATGGAAAAAAAATCATGATTAGGCAAACATCACAATAATAACTATTGCAAACTGCAGACAAGACTCACCAATGTGTACTAAGGTTAAAGGAAGAAATTTTGAGGATCAGCAGAATTTGCTTATTCATAAAGTATCTCTCTTGGCTATTAACTACAAAGGGAAAGGCAGTAACTTTGTAGTGGAGAAACCCAACAATGTCACCTTAAGGAAGTGACTGAGGTTAAAATCACCAGTGGCAATACTTACTAATCCCGTGAACTGGTAATATGTCACACCAAGCAGAGAACATCACTTCTGTAGTATTTATGCCAAAACACATGGCTTCATAACAAGCATAAGAAAACATCAAACAAATATTCCACAAAATAACTAACTGGCATTCTTCAAAAAAGGAAAAATTATGAAAGACAAGGAAAAAAATCAGGAATTATTTCAGATTGGAGGAGATGAAGGAGAATTAAAAACTAAATGTGATGTAGGATACTCAAGGTACTATGGAAACAAAACCAAAAGAAAAAGAAAAGACACTTGTAGCAAAACTGTTGAACTTAAAATAAAGTCTATTGTTTAGTTAACAGTAGTGATAAATGTACCATGGTTATGTAAGAGGTTAATAATAGAGAATAATAGAGGAAGCTAAGTGAACACTGTATCATTTTCCCAACCTTTAAGTAGGTCTAAAATGAGTTAAAAATAAAAAGTTAAAGGAGAATAAAGTCTGAGACAGAGTATATCCCAAGTCAATATAACGGAGTACATTAACTTAATTCTCCAAGAGAATCACTGTTTTTTGTATTCCTAATGCCTCAAACCAACATGATACATAGCAGGTGCTCAATTTGGTAAATAATGAATGATTTTCTAGGAAATGTTAGTTGAAATATATTAAGGACACACCACAATTCCAGCCTAACTACTAAAAGAGATGACATAGTTAAAAAAAAAAAAAAAAAAGAGGGAGGCAGGATAAAGTTAATAGAGAAAGAAAAATTAATGGATATAAAATTCCATCTTCAGAAAAAATTTTAAATTAAAAAGTTTCACCCCAATACTAGCTCACTTTGGTTTACAAACACCAACCCTTTTCAAAGGGTAGTGGACCCCATCTCTGATAAACGGCACTCTCTCTGTCTTGCTCACCACCTTCTGACCCTCTGCCACTGTGTATTCAAATAGCTAGGTCTGGGACTCAGGAAAATGCAATTTTAACAAGCTCCTCAGGTGACTCCTCTAGGCAGTAAAGTTTGAGAACTATTGAAATAAGAGAAAGGACCTGGAAATAGAGCCTTCAGAAATGTTAATTTTCCTATATGTGAGAAAACCAAGACAGGTGAAAAGGAGATTGATAAAATTCATTGAAACAGCTTTTGATTCTGTCATTTGGGAAATAACCAGAGGGGTTGACCTTGCTAAAATAACCAGAAATGGAAAAGAATCTGAATATTAACAATGGGGATCTGATGTAATTAATTATAGCATATCCACATGATAGAATACATGCTTTCATTAAAATGGCATTTGAAAGTACTTAAGTATAGGGGAAAGTGCTAAGTGGGGGGAAAAAGAATATAAAAATGTATATAAAGTACAATCCCAATTCTGTAATCTATGTAGGTACATATCTTCTATATAAAAAACTGCCAGAAAGAATCACTAGTAAGTCATCTCTCAGTTATGAATTAGGGAAACTTGGTTCTTCTGTAACTTCTAATTTACCAGGGTTTTTATGACAAAAACAATTTTTTTCTGATAAAATGACTACATAGTTTTTCTTTAAAAATGTATTTAAAGATGACACATTCGAAGGATCATGACTTTTAGTTACAAAAGTTTAACAGCAATTCATTCATATAACCTTTAAGAAAACCTATTCTAAATGGGCCCAACAAGTCCCAATCTCAAAGAAAAACCTCAAAGGCTTTCAGTAATTAATACTAGAGAACCCTGTGGTCTTGGCTTGAAATGCTTATTCTTAGGCTCTAGAATTTTTTTATTTTATTATTACTTCTTTTTTTTTTCAAAGGTCTAAGTTGGGGCCAAGAAATCTATATTTTTAACAGGAACTCAATTCATGTCTGAGACATGAAGGCAACTTTGAGAAACCATTGTTCATTAATGGCTTTTTTTAAAAGACTAGAAAACAACAACTGACTTGTTTTGGATGTTCCCATTCTGAATAACATATCTTCAAAGAAATAATCAGTTCTCAAATTATTTGCAGGCACCTCTAATAAAGCACATAATATTAATAGCTCAGCTTAAAGTAGATACTAAATACTTATGTAATCCCAGAGCTGGTTTGATTGCCCTCCCTACTCATTCCCCCTCAGGCTACAGAAGTGCAGTTCAAAATTTCTCTTTAAGAGATGTTTTCAATCAGAGCAAAGCTACAGACCCCTCTCAAAAATGCATATATCAGGGACACAGAGTTTCTGCAACTTTATGGAGTTTCCAGTGTCCACAAAGTCTAAACCTGCTCTACAAGCTCAAATTCAAAAACTATACCCAAACAAGCACTATCTCCTTCCCCTAGGGAGACATTCCAGTACTCTGGCCATGTTCCAGAATAGTCCTCCACGCCCTCTTTTGAATACCAATTTCTCAACATGAACCCTGAATCCTATTCATTCCGATCTAAGATTTCTTGACCTTCTTGTATCATCATGTTCTTTTCCTTAAAAAAAAAAAAGTAGCTGATTAATGTTTAAAGGAGAAAAACCACGTCTTCTCAGCTCTCAAATTTCCACCTTCTTCCAGCTGCCATTCATCAAACAGCCAGATCTACCAGTGCCCTCAAGCCTTGATGTCCTCATCCCTCACCCACTCTAGAACACTTTGCAACAGAGTGCACACCCACCCTCCTTAAGGCTACCAACCCAAAGGCCTTCCCTTGGTATACATCCCGCTGGGCCTTACCCCACCCCCAAGCCTAGAGTCAACATAACTTACCTAAAGGAAAACAGAACAGCAAGAGGCACCAATCAACAGATACCGAATAGAACCCGACTGAGGGCAGAGGTCTCTGAAATCCTTTAAAATCCACGTGACAAACCCTTCCTGAAAAAGATCAGGACTTCTGCGCGCCTCACAGGCCCCCAGGCTGAGATCAGTTTCCCAGGGAAAACGACGAGGAGGGGGTTCTCAGGTGAACACGCCCGCAAGGGCAAGAGGTGCTGATAGGCGATCCAGGAATCGTGATGCGGAGCCGCTGGGGCAGCGCCCTGAGTCTTTCCCTACCGGGCAGCATCCCATCTACCCTCCCGGGCCCGCAGCAGAGGCTGTGCGCTGCGGAATGCCGTTACCTGAGCCTCAGCCCCGCGCCAGGCTTGGCCTCCGCAGGCCCCTTGTCCGGTCCGCTGCTCCAGTAGACGCAGGACAGCCCCACCAAAGCCAGGCCGCGCGCCCGCCCAGACCGAGACTGGGGACAGACCCAGTCCGCCACCCAGCAGTCGCTGCTCTACACCCGCCTCCCCGGGATGACGCGCCCCAGAGCCAGCGGAGGCCGCGCGTACTCACAGATGTAGCAGCCACAGCGAGCACAGCCCAGGGGAAAGGGGAGGTGGCAAGGACCAGCCCCGGGGACCGCCCTCCCTCGCGGGAGGCGGCTCCCGAGTGCGCGCTCCGCCTCCCGCCCGCTCGGCCTGGGGGGCGGGTCTGCCCAGTGTTTCGCGGGTCTGGCACTCCACCCGCGGCCACGCGGATCCCACCCGGGCGCTGGAGAGAGCAAGGGGACCGAAATGTCCATCTCGGCCCTGGGTGATCGTAAAACTTGTGTCATAGTGGAGAAAGTGCTGGGCTCCCCAAATTGCATTTCCGCAAATGTTCACAAAGCCCAAGGAAGGGGATTGGAACCTTCCCCCTTTACAGAGTAGGAAACTGACCTTTCGAGGTTAATAAACTTGCCTTCTATCACCCTGACTGGTTTCGGCCTTCTCACCTGCGAATCTACCAAATTTCCGGGCTTTTCTCCTTTTGTGGGAATTTTAATATTAAATGAATAAGTGTTTTAAAATCCTAATTTCTTTTGTTATAGAAAACCAAGACAGAATTATGTTTATACTAAAGATTTGAATGAAACATTATAGTGGGTTCTGCTTAAACAGACAGAAAAGCCAGCTAGATTCTCCGGGGCATCCTTCCTAAGCACCCCACCCCAAAAGAAAACTGGAAAAAATTAGTGCTGCGGTCATTGTACCTAAGCGGGAGCCCTGGGACTATACTGAGGCCTCGTGTCAATAGTAGCACTTGACCTGGATTTGTATTAAGAGACTACTGCAATAAAGCCAAAACCTCTGGAGAGCCTAAGCCCAAATCCCTAAATTCTGGGCAAAAACAATATAAACCCCCTCTAGAGGGCGCATTCTCATAGAATCAAGCCAATTTTTTTTTTTTTAATTAATAAGCCCCAAAAGCCATACATGACTGTCAGCAGAATTTATACCCAACTGATTTAGATCCCCCAAAGAAAGTGAGAAGAAAAACTTTTTTTTTTATTTTTTATTGTGGGTTGTTCAAAACATTACAAATTTCTTGACATATCATATTCCACACTTTGATTCAAGTGGGTTATGAACTCCCACCTTCACCCCATACACAGATTGCAGAATCACATCAGTTACACATCCATTGATTTACAAATTGCCATACTAGTGTCTGTTGTGCTCCGCTGCCTTTCCCATCCTCCACCCTCCCCC
>NW_025999968.1:815383-840236 GCF_001458135.2 Marmota marmota marmota | reverse complement strand
TCCATCCTGAAGCTTAATTTCGCTGGATACACAATTCTTGGTTGGAACCCATTTTCTTTCAGTGTTTGAAATATGTTATTCCAGGATCTTCTAGCTTTC
Organism: Marmota marmota marmota; assembly: GCF_001458135.2. NCBI lineage: Eukaryota > Metazoa > Chordata > Mammalia > Rodentia > Sciuridae > Marmota > Marmota marmota. The sequence continues at coordinate 840,137 of NW_025999968.1, read as the reverse complement.
AGAGTCTGTGTTGAAAGATCAGATGTTATCCTGATTGGCTTACCCCTAAATGTAATCTGCTTCCTTTCTCTTGTAGCTTTTAAAATTCTCTCCTTGAAGAAAAACTTTTGACAAACTGGATGTAACATAGTTTACTTGAGCAAAGAACGACTGACAAATCAGGCAACACTGAAGGAGTATGATGCAACAGGAGGCAGAAATCGCTATTTGTGATCCAGCTTAGCAGGGAGGGGGGCGGAGCGGTGATACACGCGTGTAATTCCAGCCACTGGGGTGACTGAGGTAGGAAGATCACAAGTTCAAGGCAAGCCTCAGCAGCTCAGCAAGACCCTGTCTCAAAATGAAAAATAAAAAGGACCCAAGATGTAACTCAGTGGTAAAGCACTCCTGGGTCCTGTTCCCATAAACCAAAAAAAAAAAAAAAAAAAAGACTGGACTTAGAAATGATACAGTTTCCCTTCCACTATTCCATTTGTCCCAGCAACCACAGGCTAGGCCAGATTTAAGGAGAGGGAAACATATTCCTATAGCTCAGGGAGAAGAATGTCAAAGTATTTGATGTTGTTCTGAATCTACGCTAAAGGTATTTATTTCTAATTTTCTCCATAATATCTTTACTGCATCTTTTTCTCAATCCAACAGCACACATAAAGAAGTCTCTGTCGTGGGTGGAAGTGTACCCTCTCACCCCCAGTTCATAGGTCAAAGTCATAACCCCCAGTACCTCAGATGTGTCTATATTTGGAGATAAGACATTGAAAGAGATAAGAAAATATAAATAGAGTCATCAATGTGGGACCTATTCCAATATGACTGGTGACTTTATAAGAAGAGAAGATTAGGACACAGACAACACTGGCAGCGGAAGACCATATGAGGGCACAGCAAGAAGGTGGCTGCCTACAAGCCAAGGTTGCCTTAGAAGAAACCAAAGCTGTTGGACACCTTCAACTTGTACTTCCAGCCTCCAGAATTGCCAGAAAATGTTTAAGTCATTTTGGTATTTTATTATGACAGCACTAACATACGAGTAGTCTCCTTTAATCGGAAACAGTTTGTCATCTTTTCTTGGCTTTCATGACACTGATGTTTTTTAAGACTACAGGCTGATTGTTTCATAGAATGTTCCATTTGGACTTGTCTTATTCTCACAATTAAATTCCAGTTATGTATTTAACTATGATAAAAAAGATTTTATATCCTCAGAACATGTGTGATGCCAGTTTGCATTATCAGTGACCTCTAGAAGCGTTCATGCTTGTAACCCTGAACCACCAGGTAAATATCTGACTACTCTGAGACTACCATATAGTAGAAAGTCCATGTTAGCCATGTGAAGAACCTAGGTGAAAAAGAAAAGGAGATGCCCAGCCACTTCCCAACTATTTCAATAATTGCCCACTAAGAGTCATTCTAGCAGAAGTTCCAGATATCATGGAGTAGAGAAGAGCCTCCCCTGCTCTGCCATACCTGAATCCTGACCACAGAATCAAGAGATTCAAGAATAATAAATTATTTTAAGACTCTAAGTATGGCAGTCATTTGATATACTGCAATAGTTAATCAAAACACATCACATATTAGATAATAATAGTCTAGCCCCATTAAATGTCTTAAATTTGATCATTGTATTGTTGTTGAATGAGAGAATGTCTTTTTCTTAGCACTTATTTAATGATGAAGTGTCTTGATGGTTTAATTAATATGACAGAAATAGAAAGGACAAATGTAGGAAAATGTTAACAATTGGTGGAGCTAAAATGTATACTTTGTTCATTGAGTAATTTTTGCAACTTTTCTAAGGAACGAAATTTCTCAAAACAAAAAGTGAAAAGGAGAAAAAAGACCAAATCTCAAAAGTTGGAAAAAGCAGTAAATGGACATCCCCTTCTGGTCATGATTAAGTAACAGAAACCACACTTACCATACCACACTAAGGCATCTTTAAACACACACCACATCACACACACACACACACACACACACACACACAATGTAGATCAGTTTACAAGACATTTGATATCAGGTAACAAAGGATGGTGGTGATCTTGGAGAGACAGGAAGCAAACAAGGTAAGTACAATTTTCCAGCTTACTACCTTGAGGGAGTTTCCAAACTGCAGCAGAGGGAGAGAAAACTGAGGCAGAGGCTCAAAGGCTCCCTGGATTGAGGAGACAGATCCTAGATTCCAAAAGACCAAGACAGAGTTCCCAGGATAAAATAACAGAGAACAAATAATAGGTGGGACAAATAGCAAGATGATGTACTCAAACCTAACCATATCACTAATTACATTAATCTAAAAGGATATAAGCTCCCCAATTAAAAGGTAGAGAATATTATATTGGAGTTTTAAAAGAAGCAAAACACCACTATATTCTTTTTACAAAATTACACTTCAAATATTAAGATTATATATCAAATAAGATTAAAGTAAAAGAATGGGAAAATATATACCATGTTAACACTAGAGGATGAAACTGAATGGTAAGGTACATGTTTAGCATCTGCAAGGCCCTGAGTTCAATCCCTAGCATCAAAAACAAACAAACATAGCTCAGGAGCTGAGGCAAGAGGATGGCAAGTTCAAAGCCAGCCTCAGCAAAAGTGAGGTACTAAGCAACTCAGAGAAACACTGTCTTTAAATAAAATACAAAATAGGGCTGGGGATGTGGCTCAATGGTTGAGTGCCTCTGAGTTCAATCCCTGGTCCCCAAAAAACAAACAAACAAAAACAACGACAACAAAAGAAACTAGATTAGAGACTTCAAAATCGACAAAATAAATTTCAGAGTAAAGAAAAAGTCATAAAGAAGGTCATTTTATAATAATAAAAGAAGGGATCATATATTAAGAGAAAATAATTCGGGGCTGAGGATGTGGCTCAAGCAGTAGCGCACTCACCTGGCATGTGTGCGGCCCGGGTTCGATCCTCAGCACCACATACAAACAAAGATGTTGTGTCTACCGAAAAATAAATAAATAAATAAATAAATATTAAAATTCTCTCTCTCCCTCTCTCTCACTCTCTCTTAAAAAAAATAGAAAATAATTCAAACATTTATGAACCTAATAATAAGAAAGCCTCAATATATGTGAAGTAAAAATTGTTAGAACTGTGAAAAGAAATGGACAAATCCATGATTATAGTCAATATTACAGATTGGATGTGAGGTCTCCCCAATAAACTCATTTGATAGACAATACAGGAATGTCCAAAGATGAAATGATCAGATTATGAAAGTTGTAACCTGATCAGTGGACCTACCCATTTGATGTATTAATAAATTTGTATGAATTACTGGGTGGTAACTGTTGACAGGCAGGGTATGGCTGGAGGAAGCATGTCACTGAGGGTCAGCCCTTGGGGATTATTATCTTGTTCATACAATTTTTAAAATTCTGTGTGACTCAGCGTATTTCAAATTGTCATTTGAATTTCATTTAGTAGCAGTGAGAATGATGAACGCATTTTCATAAAATAAAGATGTCTTTGCATTTCCTTATCTATCATTATTCCTTCTTATATTTTGCCCACTCTACTATTGGTTTATCTGTCTCTCTAATGGGATTCATGGTATTATAAGTGGCATTTTAAAATTTAAATTCCAAATTTTTTATTACTAGTATGTAGAAATTCAATTCATTTTTATATAATGATCTTGTGCCTTATAATGTTGCCAAACTCATTTATTTTGATAGCTTTTTATCTTTATTTGATTGGAATTTCTACAGAGACAATAAACTAATAAAGACAGTTTTTTCTTCTCAATCTGGATTCCTTCTATCCTTTTAAAAAATATTTATTTTTAGTTTGACATTATGATGCATTACGCTGATTGATTTTTAAATGTTAAAACTCTCATTTTTGGAATGAATCCTGCTTGGTCATAATGTAATTTCCCTTTTAATTTGTTAAAATTGCATTTAGAAAATTTGCATCTATGTACAATATTGGATATTGGATAGAAGCAGTGCCAAAGGCATCCTTGTCTTGTTCTTGTCTTAGTGGGAAAGCATTCAGATTTTCATCATGAGCATGAGGTTAGTTGGAGATTTTTCATAGATGCTTTTTATCAGATTGAAGAAACTCTTTCACATTCTTAGTTTTGCTGAGAATTTTTAGCAGGAATAGATACTGGATTTTGTTAAATGCATTTGCTTCTTTCATGCTCCTTTGTATAGGAGCATGTATAGAACATATATAGAGTGTATCAGAGCATATATCGTATTTAAGGATATTGGATTGGTATCCTATCTTCTGAGCCAAACACCCTCTATTCTGTAGCAAATAAAATTTGCATAAGCATGAACTATAAGTCATAAACTAATTTATTTTAATTGTCAAATCAATCAACAGATAAAATGCACAAAACTAATTATACATACAGGGAAAAATGCAAATGTCATAAACCCTAACATAAATATAGAAACAAGAGAAATTGGTGGGTTGATTGGGAGACTGGGGTGGAAGTCAGCAAGCAGGCTGGAAAAGGTGAAGAGTAGTTTGGGTGTGCTGTTTTCTCATACTGCCTTGTAGGGAATCAAGGGTTACTATCTGTTATAGCTTGAGTATAGTGTGTCCCTGCCAAATCTCACACTGTGGCTTGGTCCCCAGTGCAGCAGTGTTGGAAGGTGTAGCCTAATGGGAGGAGTTTGGGTCATGGGAGACAGAGTCCTCATGAATGGACTGATGCCTTTCTGAGTGAGTTCTCATTCTCACAGGACTGGGTTAATTCTCATGCGACTGAAGTAGTTACCCAGAGAGTGGATTGTTAGAAAGGGAGGCTGCATCTCCCCCATTTTACTTCTTTCTCAGGAATTCCCTTGCCTTTTCTTTTTTCTGCCAGGATTTGAAGCAGCATGGGGCCCTCACTGAATGCATCTACCCCATCTTGGACTTCTCAGCTTCCAGAACTAAGAGCCAAATAAATCTCTTCTTTTTATACCCAAACTCAGGTATGGTATTATAGCAACAGAAAGTTGACTACGACACTCTCTGTATTGATAGAGCAGGAATTCAAAGTTTAAGCACAGCATTTAAATTTATAATTATAACCAAAAGGAAAGTAGAGAAAAAATATAATTTACCAAACACATAAAGGGGGAAGGAACTGGAAAGGTAGTGTAAATGAGCTATATTTCTCATCATTCATAGCATGGAGTTAGTAGACACTATATAGATAAATCCAAGAAACAGTGGTGTAAGCATAGGAATTAAAATTTTAGTGCTAACCATCAAAAGAATTAAAAACAAAGAGTCTGAAGCAGGAATCTACCTTTTTTCTTTTTCCATTTAAGGCTGTTTTGTACTTTAAAAATTTTTAAGCCAAACACATATATTACTTTTAAAATAAATATTCCTTTTTTAATTTTATCATTTTAGTTTTGTTTAATTTTAGGTTTGAGACACATGAGGAAAGTATAATGTGTCTATTTTTAAAGTATTATGGTCTGAACATTTATGTTTTCCAGATAAAGCTAAACCACTTCACAGCCTGTCTCCGCATGGTGCTATTTTCCAAAGAAATACTAACCCACATCCAAAAATAACAAAAAGGCAATTTAAATCTTCTCTGCAGTGTCATGAAAACATCAAAAGGGGATTCCATTCATAATACATAACAAAACCTCTTCAAACCTTCTTTCTCTGACCCTCTTTCAATATCTCACACCATATGGTAGCTGGGCCCAAATATCTTTCCTCCCTTTCTCCAAAATTTTACAAAACATATCCCACACAGTCTCTACTCCTCTACTTTCCCCCGCCACCCCCCATCCCCCGCCCTGCCTATTTTCTTCACTCTCTTCACTTTTTGCCCCTTTAAATATAAATCAAACTGCTCCTGGTGCCCATTCCATCCCTTACTACAAAGATCCTTCTTCTTACTCTGGGAAATTTAGCATCAGTGTAATAGTATTTCTAAAGAGAAGCCAAATTTGAATTTTAAGAAAGTCTTTCCCAAATAGGTAAGACATTATCTGCTGGAATCTAGTTGCAAAACCAGAAATTTTCTACTCTAAGCATCTTAAAGATAGGCACTGGACTTTATTCGTCTTCTCATTCACTGAGCTAACAAAGCTCACACATATAGTGATGCTTCACACACCACATGCACATTGAAATTGTCATTTTGAACGCAGTTTTTATGAGAGAGGATGTGGAGAAAAGAGGAAGGAAATGAATGTTGACTGAGTTTCTACTATGGAACAGGCATTGTGCCTGTACTGTGATGATATATCACTGAACCTTCTTTTCTCTATCAATAATTCTTAAATAAAGCAAGAAAGGTACACGTGGAAGAGTACATAAAATTTGAAAAGGCTGCCATGTGATATTATTATTCTCTATTGTATGTGCAAACACACATAACATAAAACATTCTTATACACCTGACACGTATAAACTAAGATGCTTTTACCAAGAGGGAAGTGTTATGATGAAGGAGAATGATTAAGAATAATTGATAAAAACTGTGGGGGGAGGTATGTGTAGTACCTATGTGTATTTGTTTTTTTCCATATTTTATTAGTGTATTACAATTATACATAATGATAGGATTCATTGTTACATATTTGTTCATGCACACAATGTAACAACCTAACTTGTCCTATATCTCCCCCCAGTATTTCCGCCTTCCCTCTTCACCTCTCTCATTTCCCTCTTCCTTTTCCCTGCTCTATTGGTCTCCCTTCTATTTTCAAGAGATCCCCCTCTCTTTCATATATGTATTTATAATGCATGCATATTTTAAAAAATGCCCACTAGATGGCAAACCCACATCTCAAATGTCAGTGAGATCCCTCTTCTGGAAGTCTGGGACACTTCAATAAAGCAAACCAAATTCCTGAAAGGCCAAGGTATACAGTTTAGGGAGTATGCAAATTAACTTTATGATGATGGTCTTACAAACAACTTATAGGAATAGAAGCTACACTTATAGCTCCATTTCTAGACTCTGGCATGATGTATTTTTCATGTAAAATAGCAGTTTATACAGATAAGTTAAATTCCCTTACTATATTATTTTGATTTCATGTCTTGGATTCAAAACTAATCATAGGACTAAAGTGAGTGACAAGGCCAGGATCTGACTCCAAGTCACCCCCGAAGCTGGGCATCCAACCAGGATGTTTTCTATTTCTCAGCAAGGTGAGAGGGAAGGAGCCAAGGAAGAATGTCGTGTTCTTCCCTGAAGCTTCCCACCTTCCTTCCTGCCACCAACATCACTGACAGATTTAGCTGATACTGAGATGCTGAAAATTCTCTGTGGATCCCCACTACAAGACCCATCATGCACTTAACTCTCTAGCACACATGTATCTGGCTCCTCTCTCAGCACCAGCTAAATACGACACCACTCTCTCCCACACCCAGCCACACTAACTTGCGTTCCTTTCCCTGAGCAAGTCCCGGTCTCACATTCCTCTGAGTCTCTAGAGGAAAACCTTCTCCCCTAGATCTGTAGGAGAAGATCCACTGAAGTCTCCGTGAGTTTCACTTCCTCTGAGAGGCCCTCCCTGACTCTTCCAGCAACAGGATACTCTAACTCGAACACATGCATCATGCTCCTTATCTCACAATGTGCTTGGCTTTCTTGCCACTAGAGCAAGTGCTCCATGAGGACATGGATGGTGTCTTTCCAACTTTGTTTCCCCAAGGCACCAAACCTCTGTGTGCCTGACACACAGAGGATGCTCTGTAAATTTATTGGCCAAGCCAATGAAAACAATCCCGCGTAAATAGACTTCATAGACTCAAAAGTCTCAGTGTTCAGGCCTTGGGATATTTAAGGAAGATAAGGGAGATAACTAACCAAATTTCTGGTTTGACTGCACCTTAAGTAATTACATCACAACAATTCTATTTTCTCGTAGGAGGAGATGGAGGAATAGGGGCCAGAGCCAGAGAGGCCTATTCAGGGAGACTTCAGGGCTTACAGTGGCTTCACAGAAATTTCTTTCTCTGGTGTCCCCCCAAAAAGGTTTTGATGTCCTTCAAAAGGTAAAGTACAGTAGTCCTTACTTATCCAGTTACCTATGGTCAATTACAGTATTAAAATATTAAGTGGGAAATCCCAGAAATAAACAATTTGTAAGTTTAAGTAATTTTGTGTATTGTTATATAGTTGGCCTATTTTATGCTGTTAATCTGTTATTATTCTTAATTTATATATTAAACTTCATCATATAGGTATGTGTGCATAAGAAAAAACATGGTTTATATAAGGTTTGACATTTTCCACAATTTCAGGCAACAACTGGGGGGCTTGAAATATATCTCCTGTGGATAAGGGTGGGGGGCTACTGTCTGTGGGAAGAAATCCTTGACCTCCCACATCTCACCATTCTCTACAATCAGGTGAGTCCCTGGCTGTTTATGTAGCAATTCTCCTTGACCTCCATTGGAACTCCATGCTAAAATGAGCAATGTTTTGTACAAAATTGCTTAACATCCATACCAGCTGGAGATATAAGTATTTCCTTGGGGAAGGAGATACCAAGAGACTTCTGAGAAAACTTAGGCTGTTTCCAATTTTATCATTAAAAAAGTAAGTTCCAGTGCAGGACCAGGGGTGGTTCTTTTCCTTAATTATGTTGGTTGTACTAACTTGGTAGGGCTGCCATAACAAAACACCACAAACTGGATGGTTTAAACAATGACAATTTATTGTCTCACAGTTCTAGATTTTTGAAGTTCAAAGTCAAGGTGTCCACAGGGGGCGCTGTGAGAAAAATCTGTTCCATGCCTCTTCCCAAGATTCTGAGGGCTGCTGGTAATCTTTGGTGGCTCTTACCATGTAGAAGAATCACTCCAATTGCCTCCTCTTTACATGATATTCTCCATGTATAAGTGTCTGTACATAATACTCCACATTATATGACATTAGAAGCCTATTCATATTATATTTGAGGCCTTTTCTATTCTGGTTTGACAGCATCTTAACTAATTACATCACAACCATTCTAGTTCCCAAATAAGGCTACTTTCTGAGGAATTAGGGTGTTGTGGTTTGGATATGAGGCATTCCCTAAAAGCTCCTGTGTTGATGTAGGAGGCAAAATGATTAGATTATCATTAATGATTATCAAGCCATCTAATCAGTGGATTGATACATTTGATGGATTAATAATTTGAATGGATTACTGGGTGGTAACTGTAGGCACGTGGTAACTGGAGGAAGTGGATTACTGGAGGTATGCCTTCAGGATTATACATTTTGTCCCTGGTTCCTTGTATTTCCTCTCTGCTTCCCATTTGTCATGAGCTGAGTAACTTTCCTCAACCATGCCTTTCATCCATACTGTTCTGCCTCACCTCAGGCCCAGAGCAATGGAGTCAGCAGACTATGGATTGAACCTCTGAAACTGTGAGCCTAAAGTAAACTTTTCCTCCTCTAAATTGTTCTTGCTGATAGTTTGGTCACAGTAAAGCAAAGCTTACTAACACAGAAATTGGTACCAGGAGTGAGGTCATTGCTGTGACTAACCTGATTACAGGATTCAGAAACTTTTGGGACTAGTTTGCAGGAGGAATTTGGAAAAGTTTGAAGACGCAGGCTGGAGAAAACTTAGAATGTTTTAAATAGAGCTTAATGAGCAATTCTGGTGGGAGTTCAGATAACCAGAGTGCTGAGAGGAATGTAGACAGTAAAGGCTGTGCTCATGAGGTTTCAGAAGGGAACAGACACTCTATTGGATATTGGTCTACAGGCCATTCATGTTACATTCTGGCAAAGAACTTGTTTACGTTTTCTGAGGCTGAATTTAAAGGTGATGTACTAATTAATTTGGCAAAGGAGATTTCAAGGCAGCACAGTGTTCAAGAATTGGCATGGCAGCCTTTAGCAGCTTCTCGCTAGTTTTACTGTGATAACCAGGAACAAAGAGTGGAAAGGAAAGATTTGGGGAAACTTGCAGTTTCACCAGAGAATAAGCACATGTGAAATTGGGACCAAGGAAAGCATGTTTGCTGAAGAGATTAATTCCACTACAGAAGTTAAACACTTTGTACAAGACAATGGCAGGGTATCTCAGGAATTGGCAAGACCACACCTGTGGCAGGCTCAATGGTGTAAAAGTGAAAACTCATTTCTGAGACTATGTGGGTACCCTGATCACACAGGGGTGTCTGGGAAGTTATTTCCCCAAGGATTCAATTCACTGTGCTCAGCCACTCCAGCACTCAGAGGTTGCTACATCTGTGTTCCAATGGAGTCTGGCTACTGCTTGAGCAGGTGGCAGACCTTGGCATCATACCACGGTGTCAGTTCTGTAGGAATGAAGGATGCTGAAGTTGGGCTGTGTTGGAGGCCTCCACTGAAAATTCACAGGCCTGAGAATACAGGAAAAGTGTGGCAGGGTCAGAATCCTTGCATGCAGCCCCTAAGAGGGTGCTGCATAAGGCTGTAAAGGTGAAGCCAAAGCTGGAATGGAGGACTACCCCCCCCCCCGCCAGATTAAGAGATGTCAATAACATGGAGCATCTGCTGAGGAAAGCTGCTGATTCAGAAGCTTCATGGTTCAGAAGCCTACATGAGAGAGAAGTCATGTGGACTGCAACTGGCTAAGCCATGGGGCAGGGCTGCACAAGCCCTTTGGAGCTCACATCTCATCACCATGTGCCCCAGAGACTGGGCATGGAGTTATGGGACCTAATGTTTGCCTGGCTGGGTATCAGTCTTGCTTTTGTTTCATCCCTTCTTTCTTTGCTCCTATTTCTCTCTTTTGGAATTGGAATGCTTATTCTGTGCCATCATATATTAGCATGTATTAGCATTTCTTTCTTTTTGACTAACACATAGAGGTTAGGTCTACAGCATATGAATTTTTGGGCAATACAACCTAACCCATAACATTGGCCATTTTTTCCAAAGAAAAAATGGGGGGGGGTGGCTATTCTTTGGCATATGTTTTGAAGATGGAGCAGAATGTTTGCATTAGAACTGTCTGGGTTATGTGGGAAATCATTTTAAGAGTAAATACAGGTGTTTAGGTCAACTTTTAGGCTGCTGTGGCTAAAGGACCCAACCAGAGCAATTATAGAGGAGAAAAAGTTTATTAGGGGCTCATGGTTTCAGAGGTTTCAGTCCATTGACAGTTGGCTCCATTCTCTGTGGCTCAAGGTGAGGCTGAAAATCATGGCGGAAGAGTGTGGCGGAGGGAAGTAACTCACATGATGATCAAAAAGCTGAGAGAAAGATCTCTACTTCCCAGATAATATATATATATATACCCCAAAGCCATGCCCCAGTGCCCCACCTCCTCCAGCCACACCCCAGCTGTCTTCAGTTACCACTCAACTAATCCCATCAGCTAATTAATTCACTGATTGGGTTAAGGCTCTTACAACCCAACCATTTCCCCTCTGAACCTTCTTGCATTGTCTCACACATGAGCTTTTGATGGACGCCTCACATCCAAACTATAACACAAGCTTGCTCCTGTTTTCTAGAATGTTTTAAACCATCCCAAGGTAGATACCAATTGAAGAAGTTCTGCTGAATACATAGAATTAGAACTAAAACCTGTGGCTACTATAACTTATCAAGTTCCATGAAATCAGAGAGAACCTCCCATGAAATCAAATTAATGTGCAACATATGGATATAAATATGGACATAGACAAACAACATAGATATAGAGACATACATATATATGTATATACACTACACAAACACACACACACACACACACCTTACTTTGAAAAGGCATACACATAAATCAGCTTTTTTGTGCATTTAATGAGCTTCTTTTAGAATCAATATGAAGAATTAAATATTTATGTATTGAGTATTGCAGAAAGTAGAATGTTCCCTAAAATATATATGGGATTTTTCAAGTGTGATTTTTGATTACAAACTAGGATCCCTTCCCCACTATTCCCAAACCCCTCAACCTTGTAAATATACATCCCAGAAGTATAATGAAAAACAAAACTACATTATCCCACTAACAAATGTTCATAATTTTAGGGATAAATTCAAATATTAATGGTAACTTTTATCTGTAACCTGTTATAACTCTTATCCCCATATTAATTTCTGTATACTATGTGTCCAAGGTAGGAATGAAAGCAGATCCTGGGATTGCAGAGATGTAAGAAGAGTGTGAGCCATGATTAAAACTAGTTCCCAAAGAAACACAGAAAGAAATGTACCTTTCATGTCAGGAAACTGATTAAGAAGAGGCAGTCTTACCCTCTCTCCAGATTCCAAGCACTTAAATGTTAAAACAAATCATCTCAAGCCATGTTGGAACTGGGAAAGTTATAAATAAATAAAAGAAATTAAATAAACTTAAAGTCCTGTAAATGTGTTTTATGTGGGACAAGGAACCAGGATGGGGAAAAGAGACACCAGAAAGTTGGATAAAGACAGGAAGAAACAGAAGGTTTGCTCTGTGAGAAAGTAATAAAAATCACTCTTGTTTACGTATCCAGCACTTACCTAGGTGTAGGCCAAGTACTGGGCATTTTCATTAGCTTATTTAATCCTCACAGCAATGTTATGAGGTAGATATTATCACCCCTACCCAGATGGTGGTGAAACTGAAGTTCAGAGAGGTTAAGTAATTTGCCTGACCAAGGTCATGGAGCAAATAATAGGCTGATCCCGACTGGAACCCAGGGCAGTCTGAGCCCACAGCCCACGTGCCTAGAGCCAGGTGGAGCAGGTGGGGATGCACAAGCTTACAACAAGTACCTCTATAGCACCTGAGTGTCACCGAAAGGACTGAATAGGAAAACCAGGTATGCAGGGGAAGACCAGAATGTAAGGGGAGGAGCATGCTGAGGCAGATTAAGGGGCATCAAGCCTAACAACAACTGTGTATTGGGAAAACAATTTTGCTCAAGAGGGCTATTTATAGGGATGTTTTTCCTCAGCACTCCCTCCCCCCATCTCCTCCCTTTTGTGTTAAAAGGCGCCTGGCAGATTGGTAAAGGGTTACAGGCAGTGTACAGGAAACTATGGAACACAATGAACGGGGCGGGGACAGATCCCCACCCACCTAAGAACATCGGTTGCTACAGCTTTCAGAGACCCTGGAGGGAGACAGATGGAGCTCGGAACCCAGCTCTGCTCCTTCCATGCCTGTCTTCCCCAAGCCAGAAAAAGGGCAATGGACCCAAATCGGAGCAGAACACAATAAAAAGGGAAACAGAGGTGGAGTGAGGCCTAAGATTATTGAAATAAGTCATTTTCTACCCTGGGGGTTCCCGTGTTCTATAAGGAATGAAGGATTTTTTTACCCAAAGGCTCTATCCAGTTTGGGAACTTAAAGATACATGGGGGTGGGGGGTGTTTGTCTCAAACCCAGCTGCTGACAAGGACCTCAGAACCTATTGCTGGGTCCTCAGAGCAGACCCTGCCAAATTGCTTGAGGCTGCTGCCGAGGAGATCAGCCCCTACATCTTTCCTTCTGGGCCACAAAAATAGAGGCCTCAAGCCAAATTCAGACTTAGAGCTAAAGGCTAGACCCTGTGGAGATTCAAATGTGGGTATAATAGTAATCTAACCCAGGACACGTTTCTCCCTCTGGCCTTGTGACTCGAAAAAGGAAGGATCCTGCTGCTGTTTGGCAGTGTCCAGAGCCCATGGTGGAGTGGGACAAGGGGGTCTTGTGCAGCCTGGTGTGTTCATCATTTCTGAAACACTAAAGTCTCATTTAATGCCACAACTGTGCATATGGATCAAATGTCTTTATGGTATTTGTTTGTTTTTAAACACCGTGTTCTATAGAACGCGGTGTTTAAAAAAAAACCTCTTATTTTTTAACAATACAGTATTCGACACACACAAAAACTAGAATATAGTTAAAATATTGGTGGGGAAATTTTTATTTCTCAATTTCAAATACTATGTGCAGATGTCTCGTTTCATCTCTAGTCCTACCCTCTCAATTTCTACTTGGCCCTGTATTTTATACCATGAAAGGACATTTCCTTCTGAAGTTCTGATATGGTCCTTGATGTGTAGAGAACTATGTTTTATCTTTCTCCAAAAGATAGTTTTTACCCTTACCAGCTCCCAAACTTATAAAGCTGGAGGTGACTTGGACTTACAATCTCTCTGACATCTAGTCTTTCAAATAAAAGTCTGAGCTTTTAAATTAGGAGGTGGCAGATCAATCAGTTGATGTTTGTTATAGAAAGGAAGACTTCATTTGTAACCAAGTCTTTCCTTTCTAACTATGCTCTTACCCTCCACCCCTGTTACCCCCAAATGACTGACTGGTAACTAATTTATGTTCTCAGGGAGTGAAGCAGTGCCTCCAGTTTTTTTTTTCCCCCTGACTAACGCAGTTTTGTAGCTTCCAGGAACTGAAATGAACTGAAATACACAATGTGAGGGAGAGAGCAGGGAGGGAAAGATGAATAGATATTGCAATAATGACTTGGTCTGTTCTTCAACATTCAGGCTGGGAGTGGCCATTTAAAGTCCCCTCTCCTCCATTCTTATCACAGCACTGCTCTGCCCTTGGAAGCTCTTTTAGAAGCAATGCTGGCTTTCATAGTCACCGAGATGGTGGAGCAATGGGAGGTCAGTCAGTTGGTCAGGGTGGGAGACTGATTACAGTTCCCATCCTTCTCTTCCATCAAGTTGGCCTCTCCTCCACTTGGACTTACAATCTCTCTGACATCTGATTAGGGATTGGTAATGTGGAGCTCCACATTCCCCATACTGTCTAAGGAAGAGTGTTCAACCTCATTTGGACATTTAGAAGCAAAAATTTGCAGTATAACCTGAATTAGAAACCCACATATAGGGAAATGCAACAACACAGTCTGGGATACAAAACTTTCTGGAAGCCTTTTTGTTTTAGTTACCCTCATCCTCTACTGGCTTTAGAACCTCAGGGTATTGACAGCTGGGCTGAGGTCAGGCTCAAGGCCTGTCTGAAAGATACACACTGGCACACCACATCAAAGTAGATACCACACAAGCACCTTTAAAACAGGGGCAGCTGTGGAGGTAGGAATGGAGAGGAAGTGGGGGAAGAAATGTATTCAGCAAGAAAATGAGGTAACACTCCAGCATCCTAGAACTTGATATTCAGAACACACTCATGGCAGCCCATGGCCAAGGAATCATATATGAACATTTAAACAAATTACTAGGAGATGGGGGAGAATGCTAAAATTGTTGATAGTCAAGTCTATTTTTATGGGCAAACAGGGTAAAAGAAAAGTTAAGATCATGAGTAACATTAAACGTCCCAATACCTGCTTTGTATCTTCTATATCTGTTTATTTATAGTAAAGGTGATTGCTAGCTAGCATTCTGGGTGATGAAGGGAGCAGATGGTGCACTTCAATAGGCATCTGTCCTCAACAGGTACAAATAAGAGGGATTGTAAGCAACCACAGAATTCTTCGGTGGTTTCTCCCTGTGAGAAAGTGCTTTCCTAGCAAGTCGGCACCATGACAATCGGCTGAGGGCATAATTTACAGTATCACCAAATAGCTTATTTTTCCTTAAGTTAACATTCTTACACTATCTCCATATAACCTTGAGCCCTAGGAAATCTGCAGCTTGGTGGGAAACCCCTTTGGAACCCAAATCTGAATTTTTTCCACAGTCCCATAGAAGAATCTCCTTAGAGTAAGAAAGGAAAAAGAGAAATGAGAAAAGCAAAAAATAAGAGGGAGAAGGAAAGAGAAAGAAAAGTAGAAAAAAGGTTTCTAGGAGAAAGGTGAAATTCAAATTTGGCATCTGTCACAGGTCATGCTCAACATTGAGAGGGGACGGGGAACAAATGGGAAGGAGCACACTTTCCAGATCCCTAAGTGAGGTTGTCACTGTGTGATTTTATTATCTGAATTAATAGGCTGTGAATTCATCACATCATAATGATCAAGGGTTAACAAACAGAGATTTAAACAAAACCCACCAGTGCACATTTCTAATAAAATTTGTTCAATCAGAATAGGCACAATGAACACCTTGCCAGGGACTCAACGTTATCTCCACCCTGAACCCTTAACAACTTGAACCAACTTATTGTGAAGCAGGGACCAAAAGATCTCTGGGGGTGTTCCAAGTTTTAAAAGCCTATGATGATGGAGTCCTTTGGAGAAATTCTAAATAAAGCATGGAAGAATCTGACGGCTGATAAGGTTGCTAACTAGCCTTATTAGTTCACACAGGGAGCCCCATTTCCCCACAAACTACATCTGCTCGATTCAATGGTGGTTAAGGGAACCTTATAAATAGCTAAAGTTACACTGTGAAGTATTTTGATAATTACTTATAAGTCATTATTCCCATATTTAGCTAATTGACTTTGCTATGAGAAAGGCCATATTTAATAAAAACTTTATGGAATTAAAAGTTGGTTCACATTTCATAGCATCTGTTGATTTGTTAGTATTATTCTCTCAGTGTAAACCTCCTAATTTTGGTAACTGTACTTCTTATGTAAGATTAATATTTGAGGAAGCTGGGTGAAGGGTAGATGGGAATTCTTTGACGATTTTTTGAAAAAAAAATTATAAACTAAAATTATTTCAAAATGAAAAGGTAAAAGAATATTTTTAAAGATTTAAAACGAAATTCACAGGCCTTAACAATTTATCCATAGTTTGTGCCTTGCGGGTCTAGACCCAGGAAAAAAGTGCCATTCTGCCTCTCTCTCTTGCTGACAAAGTGATGAAATCCATTGTGGGTCAGCTGAAGTAATACATGCTAAAGTAAACTCCTAAACAAATGTTAATAGTGATAATTATAGTCTCATTACAAAATGACTCGTTATAAATAAAAGGAGGAACAAGCCATTATATCAAATGCCCTACTGGATATTCTCCAAGCAGCTCACAAAATGCTTAAACATTGCTGCCTTGGCAATAGGAAAGAGGATGGAAGGATTTCAGTGAGCAGTCATATAATAGCAGTGCTCCAGGAGGATGTGTCAGGCCTTCAATACAGAGGACAGATGAAGTGCTCAGCAAAACCCACTAGGAATTATTCTAGTAACTGAGGAGTGAATGATCATCACTGAGTGGGCCTGGAAAAGAAGAACCTCAATTGAGAGGCATCTTGAAGGACTCATGGCCTAGGCAGGACTAACTTGGTGGTGGGGCAGAAGGAAAGCAATGAGTCAGTGATTACGTGGAGATGTCTCACCATGATTACTGGGATGATGCTGGTATCACTGAGACAGAAAAATGGAAGGAAGAAGAGACCATACAGAGGGGCACAAACTCAAGTGACTGCAGAGGCCAGGCAGGTGTAAACAGGGGAAGACAGGCAGCAGAGGCTGCAAAACTGGAAGGCTCATCTCTCTAAAGAGGGAAGCCCTAAGGGAGCTGTAACAACCTGGCATCACCAATCCTTGCCATATAGAAATGCACTTGTGGTGTAACCATATCTTCCATTTTTGGAAGAGAAAGCAAAAATCCAGATCACTTATGCAAAAATCTCTTAACTCTTTAGTGCTGACAGTTTTTTTTTTTAATTAAAACATGGACTGCACCAAGACAAACACATCTGTAAGCCAGATTTGGTAGGTAACTATCAGGTTGTGAGCTGACATAGAGAAAAGGTCAGGGGTTAAAGTTCACAAACTGTCATGGTGATATATAAGTGACTGTAAAGGGATTCAGTAACTAAAATACTATACATAAAGCTTTTGCCAGCAATCTGAGCTGCGAGATTGTCTATCCTTCAAGCCTATATATGGATTTGTATTTATACAGGAAGTTTAATCTAATCCTCAAATAGTTAAATCACAAGAATTTGAGTGCTTACTGTGTGCTGAGTACACAGAAGTCAAGGAATTTCAAGTCCAACTGGAGAAGGAAAAACATGTCCTCCTAAAACAACTTGGGACAAATTATGAAACAATCTGGGAGAATGCTCTCTCTACAATTTGCTAAAATGTCAGAGGCCCCTTAAATCCCAGATTCTTTCCCCCAAAAGCACTTCCATTTAGCACACTTTGCAATAAATTTGCTCCTGCAGATGTGGGGTGTGTATGTGTGTGAATCTGTAACCAGAAATCGGATTTCTGGGGCAGTGGTAACAAAGCTGAAGCTACTCTAGCCCAAGGGTATCCTTACTTCAGCGTGGATTGGGGAGTCAGCTAGGCTTGGGGTACCGGGAGGGATGGAAGTGGCCAGCGCAGACCAGCTGGCTGTCAGGTAGGTCTCTCTGCTGGAGTCCTGGTCTTTGTTTCTGTCATTGCTCTTTAGGTGTTTGAGGCGGAGAAAGGCAGGCACCGAAATAGAAAGTGTCAGAGATAGGATGACGGTGAGGAGTACACTAAAGCAGAACTTTCTGAGAGCCCCATCGCGCACCCTCCTTGCAGAAGGCCAGGGCACCTCCTCCTGTCCTCTTCAAAGAGCTGTGTTGGAGGGGCAGGAAGCGGCGGCCGGGCTGCGGGTCCTCCTAGGAGAGCGGTGATTTCCTCTGGGCCGCCCAGAGCTATCTCTAAAGTCGCAGAACGGCCCGCAGGAGAGCGCATTCTCTCCCCCAACCGGTACTCCTCAACCCACCCACCTACTTCCTCCAGCTCCATACACACACCAGCACCGAGCTGCCAAAAATTTCCACCCTCCGCCCCCCTCCCTAGCTAACTTCCTTCCAGCGTTTCCTGAGCTGGATGATCCTAGGATTTGTAAGACAGGAAAAAAAGGAAGGCGTGAGGGCGGGCGAGGGAGACAGGATGCTTGTTTTTCGCTTTACCGAAGCCGTCTGAAGGCAAGACAGCGGGCCCAGGGCAGAGACACACAGCAGCTCCGGGGCGGTCTCCTCGCCCCTCGCCAAAGCCGCCTTCACCGCGCTCGCGATCTCTCCTGGGCACTTAGGAAGGCGAAGAGGAGAGCTCGCCTTCCCTCTGAAGCCGAGGAAAAGCAGCCGAAGACATCGCAGGCGCCTGTGAAAGTCCCTGCGACTCCAAGTGAGGAAGTGACACTCCCAAGCGAGCCGGCCCGCAGCTGCCAGCTCTGCACGGCCTCCGGCACCGCGGCCCTGGAGGCGCGCGGGGTGGATTTCAGGCTCTGCTGGCTCGGCCGCGCTCCCCGCCGCGCCCCGGCCCGCGCGCGCCGGCACCCGGGCTCGCAACCCCTCGGGGTCCATGCCCAGCGCCCGCGGCCCACGTCCTTCGGTTCGCCCATGCGGACCCCCAGCGCCGCGCTGCAGCCAGTGATCTAACCCCGGAGACCATCGTCCGCGCGGTGCCTAGCAGAGAGAGGGAGAGACGGAGGGGCAGCCTCTTTGGGACTAACTCATGAAGAACAAGGGTGCCAAGCAGAAGCTGAAACGAAAGGGGGCCGCCAGTGCATTTGGCTGTGACCTGACGGAGTATCTGGAAAGCTCAGGACAAGATGGTAAAGTGCCTTCGCCTTTCCCCCCCACCCCTTCTTTTTGTTTGAGAGGGGGATGGATTCTCTTGAGGTGTGTTCGATTCAGTTTACAAGTTAATGTGTTCCAGGCTTGTGCGTTCGCTGAACTTTTTTTTTCCTTTTAAAATAAGAACATACATGATTCTTAAGGTGCACAGCGCTGCCACCTCGACGTGCAGAAGCAGTGTCAGTTTGTCTCATACAAGCCGTTCATGGGCGGCGCTGCTTCAAAGTTTAGCTGGCCACCTCTGGGGGTGGGGGTGGGAGCCGAAGAGGTCCTGATCCAAAACTTTGGATGCGGGAAAGGAGGGATGAGGCGTAGACATGTGCCAGTGAACAGTGGGCTTTCCTGGGTGCACAATCGTGACCCCCTTAACTGTCCTCCTGGGCTCTCCGATTTCATCCTCTCACGTCCTTTTTGATTAATGTGCTAGAAGGCCCTGTGATGAGGGTGGGGGTTGGGATCCTGGCTGGGGGAGTGGTTGCACAAACATTTTCTGAATTTCTGAGCTGATGCCAAATATATAGAACCTCCCCGCATCCTTTGCCCAGCTACCCAGACCCTTTACCTCCTCTGGCTTTCAAATTAGCATTTGGTGTGTCAGGCAAGAAGTGTGTTGTTGAAAAGGTCAAAGGGCCTCAATTTTAAAATAGGGTAAGCCAGAGAAAAGGAGAGTGTTTCATTTTTCAAGGTTGGCTTGATAAAAAATGTGTGGGGTGGGGGAGAGCGTCCCTGCCACTAGAGACAATTTAAACATTTGTTGGGGGATGGAGAAAGAAAACAATCTAGATGTAATACAATTACAGCATTTGAAGTTAGACCTTTTTTTTTTTAATCATAGGAAAGTTGGGGAAATTAAGCATTAAATGACTCCTTTTGTAAGGTTGTAAGGTTGACTGGCCCTGCACTTACCCATGACAAAAAGGCCTTGTCTTTGGAAGCTTCAGTGAAAGAGATTATAGCCCACTATAGAGGCGATGTGTTTATACATAGATAGATATAACAAAGGAAAAAATTAAGGGCTGTGTAGCTGTGCAGAATAAATGCCTCCAGGAAAATAATCTCAGAAACTATTCAATTTGTCCATATCAAATATGCATCTCAAAAACAGAGCCGAGCTTTTGTTTCACTTCCCCTTTTTTTGAAGACTCAGCACCCCTAGTAATTTGCAGTGGTGTGATATTCCTGTGGTATTCCAGAGTTCAGAGTCTGCTGTGTCATTAGGACAAATGGCTTAGTATTTTAGAGCTCAGGGAACCATAGGTTTCAAAACTGCCTCTTTTGAAATTGAGGCATATCTGAGTCAATTCATTTAATTCTCACCAACAATTTGGAAAGGTCAATTTGAAATAGCAATCACTTGGGTTGAGCTTTTTTTGAGTGTGAGGGAATGCCAAGCATGCATCTTAACCACTATGGTCAGAAGCTTAGAATGAAGTGTTTCCCTCCACCTGTTTTTGCAGTGGCCTCAGGTTAATTTCCAGCTATGCTAGGAGCACCTTCCATCATATGGGTGTTATTCTGACCCTTCCTCCAAAGCTGTAAGAGTTCATAAGGTGCCTTGCCAGAATGGCCACTTCTTACAAAGTCATTGATCATCAGATGACCCTGAACCCCAGTGTTCTGTGCAGATATCTCGGAGATACTCTTACGTGGCTTTTTTTTTTTTTCTTTCACCTGCTTTATATTTTGGGAAACATTTCTGCTTCTGCATGTTTCGTTTAGGAAAAAAAAAAAAAGGAAAGGAAAGCAAGCAAGCAAGCTACTGCTTAATGGTGGTGGTGGGCAGGGGAGTCAAAGTCAGTACCCAGTGCTTCCCACCATGGTGGGGAGGAAAGGAAGCCTGGAGAGGTAAGGTCACACAGTTAATCATGAAGGATGCAAAGGGTCCTGACCTGTTAGGTGCCTTTCCCCTCCCTGCCTTCTATGTCTAAGCCAACATTCTCTTCTAATGATTTTTTCCCCCCTAAATTGAAAGCAGAAAGCTCTGCCACAGGATCAGCAAACTTTCAAGACTGAACATACCTGAACACAGTTGATCTTTGAAATGAAAGGCAACTGACCCACTTAATGATCCACATTATTGTGCTAGATGGAAATTAAGCATGCATAAAAGCAGTTTATATAAATGAGAGTAATTAGTATTTCCTCTACCCCACAGTTAACACTAGTTGGATAGTTTTATTTTTGGCTATTGTGTAGCATCAAGAAAGTCAGTTCTAGTTATTTTCTCTAAAATAATGTAGCCTCCTCATGGAGTTCCCCAAAACTCTGCTCCCCAGGAGGAAAAGCTGAGCTAAGCACTGCCCCTCTCCCCACCAGAGAAGAAGAGCATCTCAGAATGTTCCGAAACTTAGGAAGCTGCAGAGGACCTTTAAGATTGACACCACTGTCATTGAACTTTGGAGGTCAAGGGCAGAGCAAGAGACCTGGTTAGAGGCAGAGAAAAATGGATTCAAGTTTGGGATCACAAAGGCAGACGGGAAGAACAGAGAGATGAGGAAATAGCCCCTGTGCTTGCATAGGAAGGAAAGCGCCACACTGGAGTGGAGGATGAAGCTGGTGACAATTAGCTGTGCACAGGTCATCTCGATGTGAGGAAGCTACACCCCTGAGTGGGAACTCCAGGAAGACATAGGCTGAGCACAAAGATGAATGTCAGTCACTCCTGTAACTTCTCAAGGCCCTGCCCTGCTACTTGCAATTGGACAGATCTGACAGAACAGGGTATATGGGTGACAAATAGGTGTTCAGCTTAGAATGGATGCTACTCAGGGCCAGTTGTCACCCTTAATCTTTGTGAAACTGATGAAGAACAGAAACTCCTTCCATTAGAGGTGCACGCACACACACATCCATATCATGTATACAATTTTTGCAGGCATCCACAGAGATGCCAGTTTTCGTCCCTACTCTGATCATCTCCAGCAGCTTATAGGCCTTGTGTGAAGGGACAATAGCCCCCTTCTTTTTTTTTTTTTTTTTAAACAGTTCCAAGGATCAAACCCAGCACCTTGCACGTGCTAGCTAAGTGCTCTACCACTGAACCACATCCCCAGCCCAGTCCAGTTTCCCCTTTTGACTACTTTTCTCCAGCCTAGTAAAAACACCCTAGCATGGCATGCAGTGGTTCCTGACGGACTGGGCCAGAGCCTCTTTCACTTCCCCTCCAGCACAGTGGCTGCTGCCCCTGGCCCCCAGCTCTCCCCTGGGAACCAGCTAACAACTTTCTCTTCCTGTCTGGGATAGAGGGAGATCACTCTTTGCTGCTGTTGCTGAAAAGAGGACAGCTTTCTTTTTCTTCTTTTTGACCACTGACTATGAAGACCTTTGCTTGCAGCTGTATAATAAAAACCCATCATGCTGTCACCTGTGGTCCAGAAGTTGTGGGAGAGGCCAAGGTGTGTCCATAATCATTCCCTACCTCTCCCTGATGAGCCCAAGGTTCTGGGTCTTCCAACAGAGCTTAGAAATGAAGGGCCAAGAGCCAGGGGACAAGTAAGGGAAGATTAGGGGGAAACGTATCTTCTTCCCCTTGCTGGCTCCACTTTAAAGGCTGAGGACTTTCTCACTCTTTCTTACTCTTCTGCACCATCTTTGTTCATCTTACTCAGGTAGAAAGTGATATCGTTCTGGCTTAGTGGCTCTCCATTCTGGCCTAGTGGATCTCTGTGATTACAGTCACCTGGAGGACTTTTAAAAAAAATGTTGATTCCCAGGTTTCCTCTCAGACCAATTAAATCAGAATCTCTCCCACATAATTTTGATATGTAGCCAGGGTAGAGTACTGCTGCCTGCGGTATGTGGGTTTACAGACCATTTTCTCTGGGAGAAGTAGCCTTGGCCATTTAAATGCTCCCTCTGAATTTAATGAGAATTGTGAACCTTTTTATTTCTAAGGATTTTCTTTCTCATTCTTACCAGGTTGAAGAAACATGTATATAAATATATATATTTATATAGGGTACACATGTATTTGATTTGAGGGATGATAGAAGGTCCATAACAAGTAAATAAATAACCAGTACAATTGTAATCTTAAATTTGATGAAAGTAAGCTCTAGTATTTTAAAGAACAAGGCTAAAAGCCAGTGGGAACTTTTTAAGATGTAGCCGTACTCCATTTCTGATGGTAAACGAATCCCTCACTTTGTTTATTCCTTTATTTTGCAAATATTTATGAAGACACTGTGCTAGATTCATCAGGAAAGAAAGAAAGATGGGCTGCAGATTTAAGAAATTTAGTTTCAGGGATGTGAACAAATCTTCAGAAACTAATGTCCCAGTTAACTTTGAAGTTAACTGACTGAAGGGGAACCTGGAGGAGAAAATGGGAAAGCTTTGATCTCTGATTAAATAAATGAGATACTCAAACATAAACAGAAGCTAAGTCTCAGCACAGGAGGTAAATATTTTTTCTGTTCAAGATAAGATTTAAAGCTAAATAGAGAGCAAGGGCAAGGGTATTCTCTTTGGCTTAGTTGCTTCCTTCCCAGCTTCTTGGCTGGCACATCATTATCACACCTTCCCTGGCTAATTCCACATCCTTTGGGTCTCAGCTTCAGAAGATTCTGGAAACCTTCCCTGATCCACCCTTGCTGGAGGCTCCTATTACAACTGCTAGAACCTTACAACCTGGAATAGAATTCCAACTTTCCTTGTTCCCGGCTGAGTCACCCTGGGGCAAGTGACTTACCCCTCTGGCCTCAGTTTCCTCTCTTGTGCAATGGCAATAACAGCATGGATGTGAAAATAAATGAGTCAGTGTAGGAAAAGCACTTATCAGAGGGCATCTTCATGATAAGCTATTATCATAACACCTGGACTTACTTGCTCCAGCACATTCACCATAACTGAAGCTCACTGACAGAAGGAAAGGAATTGGTTAGATCCCCTAAGAGGGAAGGGAAGGAGGATTACTTGCCCCACTGAATGCAGAGGCCAGTTCCTGCAGGGATTTCCCAGAGTAACTGCAAGGTGGACCATCAGTATACGGTAATGGAGAAGCAGAACGTCAACCCGAAGCAAAAGCGCCCTCAGAAACCTGAGAGTTGCAGCCAGCGGGGACTAAAGGAGAAGTCAAGTCCTGGGTGGGAAGCTGAGAAGACAGAGCAGCAACTTAGGAGGCTTGAGCTTCCCTGTGGACTCCCAGAGTGGCATAGGAATTTCCAAGAGAGAAGGGTAAGGCTTTCAGCCTGGAGCAAACTGGATCACCCTGAGAGCGGGCTGCAGCTGGCTGTGTAAGTCTGGATATGACAAACAGCCCACACAGAGAATAGAAACGGCTACTTCCACCTACCCACATGCCTCCCTCCTGCCCACTCTTTAGACCTCTGCCAAGAGCCCTTGACCACAGGGACAGCCTCGCCCTTCCTCCTCCCCGACCCACCCACCCTGGCAGCCACCCA